>NC_091206.1:9298010-9378010 GCF_040958095.1 Procambarus clarkii | reverse complement strand
ATATGTTCTTGTCTATATATATATATATATATATATATATATATATATATATATATATATATATATATATATATATATATATATATATATATATATATATATATATGATATGCGTGCAGAGAAACAACTACTAAAACAAAAGGATCGCTCATTTACAAGTTGTAAATACCAGGTATCTCTCAGTTACTTCTCAACGTCCCTAAATTTACTCTCAGCAGTCACCACTTCAACTGTCAACAATTGTCACCTATCACCTGACCGACTGAAAGCTGCCAATTACCAGTTCGCCTACAGAAACCTCTGTAAATAGTTCCTTGTCAATCACTGATTGGTTATTTTCCTAGCTATCTGATTCCTTACGAGTTCCTTACCAATAATCACTCACAAACCCAGTCATTTACCTTTCACCTGGTCGTTACCTAGGCTGAAGTGGCTGCAGGTGGTACTGGTCATGTGGTAGTTTATTATTAATATTATTTTCTACCACAGACGTGGCTACACATTTACAATGCTAACCGGCATATACATACTGCATATATACATATACATATACATATATATTCTTCTGTTCTCCATGGATAAGGTGAGAGATCTGTTAAACATATAGTTCAGGGATTTATTGAACCATCAACCTCAGAAAGTTTTTGTAGTGCTTTTAAAATGCTAATCTAACCTACAGACATAAATACATAAATGCATTGAGTTACGTGTTCCTTACATGAAGTGGTCGATGTGTTCTTTACATAGTATCATTAATGTGCATTTACAAAGGTGAAATGTAATTCTGATCAGCTTCCACATTTACTTTATACACATACATACATACATATACATTCGCAAACACACACACACACACACACACACACACACACACACACACACACACACACACACACACACACACACACACACACACACACATTTTATATATATATATATATATATATATATATATATATATATATTTATATATATATATATTTATATATTTATATATATATATATATATATATATATATATATATATATATATATATATATATATATATATATATACAGGGGCCAAGACCACATAGCGCCTCACCGTTCAGGAGAGCCGGTAATGCCAAAAATCGAGCACCCGTCGCAAATAGATTTGATGATAATTAAGCGACGGGATAAAAGTGTGTTCTCTATCACATTCACGGGAAATGGAACGTGTCGGCCAGTTATTACCGGGGGTTGACTCGCGGCCACTGTTGGTAATGGTTCTCACCAGCACTGGTCCTGCCCCCAAACTTTCCTGCTGCCAGCTCGGACTCCGTCCCCGCCATGTCCGGTCTCCGCCCACGCCAAGTCCGGTCTCTGCCCACGCCCAGTCCGGTCTCCCCCCACGCCGAGTCCGGTCTCCGCCCACGCCCAGCCCGGACTCCGTTCACGCCCAAAAGTAAGCAACGTGGGGTGGGGGTGGGTGGGTCCGGGGTGGGCGGGGGGTATGTGGGGGGGGGGGGTGTATGTGGGGTTGGAGGGGATGGAGGGGATGGAGGGGTTGGGGTTGGAGTGATTTCGCTGGCCAGAAAGACTGTAAAAGTTGGATGTAGTTACAAGAATTATGTGCTTAACTGTTAAAAATGTTTTGAATCACTGCTTCTGTCTGGACTCCCACTAAAAGTTACAATGAATGTGTTTATTTATATAAAATATCTGTGTACAACGCTGGAAGCCAGGCGCTTAGAGCTACCCTAACTCAACTTTGCACAGGAGTTGTTGTGGGGTACAAGCCAAACATGGGCAGGTTACAGTTGGCAATATTTTAACGAGTGCAGCGTTACACAATGCTATAGGAAACTCCATGAAGGCCTTGGCAGCTGTGGACTGGCTTGCCCATATACAAGTTCTAAAATATAAACAAATATATATTAAACAGTTTTATGTTTATTATAAAACAATCTATTATAATCTATTATTATATCTATTATAAAACATTAACCACTGATGTTTGCCTAATGTTCTAAAAAATCCTACTCATTATACTTTACCCTTAATAGGCTACGTGTTAAAGACAACAATAAAATTATATGTGACCAAAGCAATTGGTTCCTTCCCTCCATACACACCAAGTTGATTTTTACTGCTTAACATGTAACTAATGTGTGCAGACAGGTAGTGACACATATTTACACACTTGATACACACACATACGAGATCGTGGTTATTTGTGTTCAAATATTTTAAAGTAACCTATATGTAATCTTTGGTGTGCATTTGTATACATTTTAGCTTGTATATTTGTTCAACCAATATTTTAAGGTTGTGAAAGTGTTAATATACGTATTTTACCAGCTGAATAAGATGCAACTTTACATCAAAATGTCTAAAATACTTTTATTTACTCAAGATTTTGTTCTTTTTCCTGATTTTTATCTATATCTATAAGATAGAATGTGTGTGTGTCCAAGGTTATGAGGCCAGACACTAGAGGCAAGCCTCACCCAACTTCACAAGATGAATGGCATGGGGTACGGGATGAACATAGGTCGATCAAGGTTAATCCTATTAGTCCTATTAAGAAGGACTTGGGCCAAATAATAACCAGCACCCTACACATAATCCTTGAAAGGTGACTGGCAGAGTACCAAAATTTCTTATATTTTCTGAGATGGAGAGATAGAGGGAAGAAAAGGAATTAGGGGGAGGTGATAAATGATGTTTTGAAGAGAGGGGAGGATAGAAGGTGGTAAAACAGGTGGAGACGGGGAAGAGGGGAGAACAAGTTCGAGAGGGAAATATTAGGGGAGAGTGAAGGGACAAAAGTAGAAAGGGGAGAATGTTGGGAACAGTGAAGGAGAAATTCGGAGAGAGAGAGAGAGATAGAGAGATAGAGAGAGAGAGAGAGAGAGAGAGAGAGAGAGAGAGAGAGAGAGAGAGAGAGAGAGAGAGAGAGAGAGAGAGAGAGAGAGAGAGAACGTTGAACCACATGAACTTTGCAGTTCTCCCAACAACGGCTCAGAATTCGTATCTCGAGGGCGTTCCTCTCTGGCCCTCCAAGATGATGTCCTTTAAGACGTTTAACAAAGTTTCTTTAAGACTGCCTCACGGCTCTTCTGCTCCTGACTTGAGTACATGGAGTCGCCCAGCAGGCTCCACAACAGAAACACCTGCTTGCTACCTTCCTCTTGAAGAAGCACCATAATTAGAGTTCCACAGGGGAGAGACCAAACACACACTTCCAGGCCGCCTCTAATTATCAAAATCACAGAGAAATGATGTACAAAGTTCCCTTCCAGCTTCCTCACACTTGACATCAAGAAGCCTTCACTTCAACACTAACACAGGGAACTATACCCTTCCTTCTCCAAGGAGATCCCTACGAACAAACCATCTCTGACGACTGCTGTAGCTCAGGTGAGGTCAAGACGTCCTGCTAGCATCACTTCACGTCTCCAAAGTATCGACATCTCATTTCATGTCACTTATTTAAATGCTCATCCTCTGCTCATATTTTAAAATTATGCATTGACGATTATTATATATTTAATATATACATCTTTCCTCTGACCTCTCAATCAGGTCCGGAAGACAGAATAACTCCCACTGGGGTAGACTCGCTCCACCCAGCTACATGGGGGTCATAACAATTGTCACTTGCTAGCTAAACAAACTATGGGGTTCAGTTCTGAACCCATTATGTACTTCTGTAATCTTTTCCACCACCGCCCATGGGATGGTATGGGGGGGGGGGGGGCATAATAAATAAATGAAATTAGAATGAAATGAAAACATTGGAAGTGAAATGCACATCGCAGAGTCCGCAGACTTGAATTGAATAATTATTTGTGCATTTGTTCAGATCATCGATTTGCATTCCGGGTGAAATATCTTAGGTGCAGTGACGTGCGTGTTGAGTGGGAGGCTGTCGAACGTGTGCTGTCATTACCCAGAGTGGGTGTCACTGCTGGCCTTCCCCACAGTGGGTGTCACAGTTGGCCTTCCCCACAGTGGGTGTCACAGCTGGCCTTCCCCACAGTGGGTGTCACAGCTGGCCTTCCCCACAGTGGGTGTCACAGCTGGCCCTCCCCACAGTGGGTGTCACAGCTGGCCCTCCCCACAGTGGGTGTCACAGCTGGCCTTCCCCACAGTGGGTGTCACAGCTGGCCTTCCCCACAGTGGGTGTCACAGCTGGCCCTCCCCACAGTGGGTGTCACAGCTGGCCCTCCCCACAGTGGGTGTCACAGCTGGCCCTCCCCACAGTGGGTGTCACAGCTGGCCTTCCCCACAGTGGGTGTCACAGCTGGCCCTCCCCACAGTGGGTGTCACAGCTTGCCCTCCCCACAGTGGGTGTCACAGCTGGCCTTCCCCACAGTGGGTGTCACAGCTGGCCTTCCCCACAGTGGGTGTCACAGCTGGCCTTCCCCACAGTGGGTGTCACAGCTGGTCTTCTCCACAGTGGGTGTCACAGCTGTCATTCCCCACAGTGGGTGTCACAGCTTGCCCTCCCCACAGTGGGTGTCACAGCTGGCCTTCCTCACAGTGGGTGTCACAGCTGGTCTTCTCCACAGTGGGTGTCACAGCTGTCATTCCCCACAGTGGGTGTCACAGCTGTCATTCCCCACAGTGGGTGTCACAGCTGTCCTTCCCCACAGTGGGTGACACTGCTGGCCTTCCCCACAGTGGGTGTCACAGCTGCCCTTCCCCACAGTGGGTGTCACAGCTGGCCTTCCCCACAGTGGGTGCCAAGTTGTCGCCCCACCGTGGCAACAGAGGCAGGCCAGGAACGGGAGCCTGGTCCCGGGGAATGTGTACAAGGTTGTCATTCCAACCATGCTGGCACTCCTCCCTGGAGTTAATTATACTGTGATTCGGAAGCCAGAGAGGTGGGGGTTAGGGAAGGGTAGAGAGAGGGGGGGGGTATGGGGAGGCATGTGGGGTTTTAGGGAGGAGGTACAATGGGTGACATAAGACGTATGGAGAGATCAAGTAAAAGGAGTTGAGAAGACAAATAAGAAGTTGGGGGTTATATGAAATTATGGGTGACATGATGGAGAGGGGGAGGCAGGATACTGAAGCATAGTACACGCTATCATATGAACATGCCCATTAACCACATGATCAAATTCGCTTGAAAACAAGGGCATTAAGCAGCAGGTTAATGGTAGAGCAGGTATAGCAGCTTGAAGGTATAGCAGCTTGATGGTATAGCAGCTTGAAGGTATAGCAACTTGAAGGTATAGCAGCTTGAAGGTATAGTAGCTTGAAGGTATAGCAGCTTGAAGGTATAGTAGCTTGAAGGTATAGCAGCTTGAAGGTATAGTAGCTTGAAGGTATAGCAGCTTGAAGGTATAGTAGCTTGAAGGTATAGCAGCTTGAAGGTATAGCAGCTTGAAGGTAGAGCAGCTTGAAGGTATAGCAGCTTGAAGGTATAGCAGCTTGAAGGTATAATAGCTTGAAGGTATAATAGCTTGAAGGTATAGCAGCTTGAAGGTATAATAGCTTGAAGGTATAATAGCTTGAAGGTATAGCAGCTTGAAGGTATAGCAGCTTGAAGGTATAGCAGCTTGAAGGTATAGCAGCTTGAAGGTATAGCAGCTTGAAGGTATAGCAGCTTGAAGGTATAATAGCTTGAAGGTATAATAGCTTGAAGGTATAATAGCTTGAAGGTATAGCAGCTTGAAGGTATAGCAGCTTGAAGGTATAGCAGCTTGAAGGTATAGCAGCTTGAAGGTATAGCAGCTTGAAGGTATAGCAGCTTGAAGGTATAGCAGCTTGAAGGTATAGCAGCTTGAAGGTATAGCAGCTTGAAGGTATAATAGCTTGAAGGTATAATAGCTTGAAGGTATAGCAGCTTGAAGGTATAGCAGCATGAAGGTATAGCAGCTTGAAGGTATAATAGCTTGAAGGTATAGCAGCTTGAAGGTATAGCAGCTTGAAGGTATAATAGCTTGAAGGTATAGCAGCTTGAAGGTATAATAGCTTGAAGGTATAGCAGCTTGAAGGTATAGCAGCTTGAAGGTATAGTAGCTTGAAGGTATAGCAGCTTGAAGGTATAGCAGCTTGAAGGTATAGCAGCTTGAAGGTATAGTAGCTTGAAGGTATAGCAGCTTGAAGGTATAGCAGCTTGAAGGTATAGTAGCTTGAAGGTATAGCAGCTTGAAGGTATAGCAGCTTGAAGGTATAATAGCTTGAAGGTATAATAGCTTGAAGGTATAATAGCTTGAAGGTATAGCAGCTTGAAGGTATAGGAGCTTGAAGGTATAGCAGCTTGAAGGTATAGTAGCTTGAAGGTATAGCAGCTTGAAGGTATAGCAGCTTGAAGGTATAGTAGCTTGAAGGTATAGAAGCTTGAAGGTATAGCAGCTTGAAGGTATAATAGCTTGAAGGTATAATAGCTTGAAGGTATAATAGCTTGAAGGTATAGCAGCTTGAAGGTATTGGAGCTTGAAGGTATAGCAGCTTGAAGGTATAATAGCTTGAAGGTATAGCAGCTTGAAGGTATAGCAGCTTGAAGGTATAGCAGCTTGAAGGTATAATAGCTTGAAGGTATAATAGCTTGAAGGTATAGCAGCTTGAAGGTATAATAGCTTGAAGGTATAGCAGCTTGAAGGTATAATAGCTTGAAGGTATAATAGCTTGAAGGTATAATAGCTTCAAGGTATAGCAGCTTGAAGGTATAGCAGCTTGAAGGTATAGCAGCTTGAAGGTATAATAACTTGAAGGTATAGCAGCTTGAAGGTATAATAACTTGAAGGTATAGCAGCTTGAAGGTATAATAGCTTGAAGGTATAATAGCTTGAAGGTATAATAGCTTGAAGGTATAGCAGCTTGAAGGTATAGCAGCTTGAAGGTATAGCAGCTTGAAGGTATAATAGCTTGAAGGTATAGCAGCTTGAAGGTATAGCAGCTTGAAGGTATAATAGCTTGAAGGTATAATAGCTTGAAGGTATAATAGCTTGAAGGTATAATAGCTTGAAGGTATAGCAGCTTGAAGGTATAATAGCTTGAAGGTATAATAGCTTGAAGGTATAGCAGCTTGAAGGTATAATAGCTTGAAGGTATAGCAGCTTGAAGGTACAATAGCTTGAAGGTATAGCAGCTTGAAGGTATAATAGCTTGAAGGTATAATAGCTTGAAGGTATAGCAGCTTGAAGGTATAATAGCTTGAAGGTATAGCAGCTTGAAGGTATAGCAGCTTGAAGGTATAGCAGCTTGAAGGTATAGCAGCTTGAAGGTATAGCAGCTTGAAGGTATAGCAGCTTGAAGGTAGAGCAGCTCCGTACACTTGCCTGTATACACCACGTCGCCTCTCACGCCGCAGTCAACAATCATCCATTATTCAAATTTTAATTTAACCTAAAATAAATATCGTCGATGTTCACTTTCAATACAGGAGAAAAATTGGAAAATAAAATGTTGAGCAGAAAAAAAATTGCGTGTGGGAATTTAAACAGATCAGATCGTCGAGAAAATAAGAAAAACCATGATGAGGATTCGAACCTACACACTGGGTACTCACATAAGTATTCACCCTAACCAACTCTGCCACGACATGGTGAAACGAAATGCAACTTAGGATTCAAATGAACGCTCAATGACGGGTCCTGAGGCTTCCACTGAAGCCCGATCAAGGTTTCACGCACTGCCCGCAAGCACACTGGCTGTGGCATAAGAGTTTGTGGCTTCTACTGATTTTATTATCGATCCATCACGTTAATGTGACCTCTTTATGCAAGATCAGATCCTCATTCTCTTTATCATAGAATCGGATGGGTTTGGCCTAGTTAATGAGAGTTTTCTGTATGTACACTAGAATGTGGATCCTGAAGCGCTGTGGTCTACGTTCTCGGCTCACAACCGAGGACCCCGATTTCATTCTCCGAGTAGGAGAATGATCCCGATGCCTCTGTGTACCTGTCTAAAAGGAACACGGGACCTGAGTATTTTTCCTGGATTGCATCCTAGTCAGTTATTGGCATAAAGGAACCTCCACAAACCCGACACCGTTAATTGAACCTGTGGCTGCTCCGCGGCTGTGTGCTGGGTCAATGGTAGTCTGCTTCCTGCTCTAACGGAGTGATATGTCTGTTATGGGGACCAGCAGACCTCCCCTCAACACCGTTCTGCCGTCTTTGAAGCCCGTGGCGCGAGAAGCACGCTCTCCCATTTTGCCACTACAAAACAAATCAGCAACTGTCTAGTCTGAGCTCATCCTCTGGAGAGTTCCCAACGTCACCAAGCTGTTGAGACCAACGGGTCGCCACCTCAATGGTGCAAGCCGCTGTGATATTTAGTAGAACACTTTTGGCTTTAATACATGTGTAGTTCAACATGCGACGTGATCTGCGAGAGGACAGGCGGCCTAGCCAGGAACGTACGAACCCAAGCAGCCCACCTAACCTATCGAGACTGAGGCATAGAAAATAATATAACCGTTCTTTAATTTGTATTATGCCACAATTCTTAACGGATTGGTCGATTTCGTACAAAATACGTAATGAGAGAGAGAGAGAGAGAGAGAGAGAGAGAGAGAGAGAGAGAGAGAGAGAGAGAGAGAGAGAGAGAGAGAGAGAGAGAGAGAGAGAGAGAGAGAGAGAGAAAGAGAGAGAGAGAGAGAGAGAGAGAGAGAGAGAGAGAGAGAGAGAGAGAGAGAGAGAGAGAGAGAGAGAGAGAGAGAGAGAGAGAGAGAGAGAGAGACGAACCTGCTGGTGTTGACATTCATAACGACAACGTTTCGACCTTCGCTATCATATATATTCTTATATTTTCACCCCCTAATGGGCTGTAGATGAATTGTGGAAATAATAAAGACTCAGAGAAAAGACGTTATACTCTCCTCCCTCACCCCCCCTCCTCTTCATCCCCCCCTCCATCCCGTCCCAAAATCCTCCCCCTCTTCCCCTTCCCTCTATTCCTCTTCCCCCCCTCCTGGCTGACACAGCTGAAGGTGCGAAGCGGCACAGAGGGAGCCTCGAACCCTCGCCACTCTCCAGGGCCAACGATACGTAGTGCTCAAAAATTCACGAATTTCATGTGTTTCTGAAACCTGATCTCGCTTCGCCCAAGAGAAATAAAAAGTGCATGGGGGGAGGGGAGGGGCAACCGAGTTTTCTTACACGTAAATAATTGTTTACCAATTCTATTGACTCGAGAACCTAGCAATGAACATTACTGTCATGGGATGTATTGGGAGCCAGAGCTTGGTTGACTACTGGGGTTCGTTGACCAATGTGTGGACAGACCCATGGGTACGTTGACCAGTGTGTGGACAGACCCATGGGTACGTTGACCAATGTGTGGACAGAACCATGGATACGTTGACCAATGTGTGGACAGACCCATGGGCTCATAGATGAATGTGCAGATAGACCAAATAGGTTAACAGATCATCCTTAGAATAGAATCATGGGTGACAGACCCAAAACCGGAAGAATCCCTATGTTCCATACACTCGTCCGGTGACTAGTCCCTATGGCTGGCTATAGTCTCCTGACTGGTTATCCTATGTCTGGGTGCACCAGGGCCGAGACGGGCTCCGTGACCTACCCCAGCACCGTGTACCAGGGGGCCGAGACGGGCTCCGTGACCTACCCCAGTACCGTGTACCAGGGGGCCGAGACGGGCTCCGTGACCTCCCCCAGCACCGTGTACCAGGGGGCCGAGACGGGCTCCGTGACCTCCCCCAGCACCGTGTACCAGGGGGCCGAGACGGGCTCCGTGACCTCCCCCAGCACCGTGTACCAGAGGGCCGAGACGGGCTCCGTGACCTCCCCCAGCACCGTGTACCAGGGGGCCGAGACGGGCTCCGTGACCTCCCCCAGCACCGTGTACCAGGGGGCCGAGACGGGCTCCGTGACCTCCCCCAGCACCGTGTACCAGGGGGCCGAGAAGGGCTCCGTGACCTCCCCCAGCACCACTTCAACTCACATTTTACGCATCTAGTGAAGACACGACAGGGAACTGTACACTCATGAAGGCAAAATGCGACACTGACCCACAATATTTTTCGCATTTTTCCGGATCTTTGCTTCTTTACGCTAAGAATACTACAAATACACTAAGAATTCACGAAGAATACACTAAGAACACACTACCCTAGCGAGACACAAACAAATGCCCTCAATATGTCTCTCCATCTACCAGCTGTACAAACAAAAATGTTCTCTCTGCCGGTTACCGAATTAACAAAAAATGGCAGCGAGTGAACATGGAGGAAACATTAAAATTATTGTTAGCGTTGAGCGGCGTCATATGACAGTCCATTGATTAATTACTAGCTGTTTAAACCGGATGTCAACATGGATACACCTATGCCAATTATGTCCAACAAACTTTCTAGATATTTTCAGTTGTCACGTCACTAGCTAGCTTGCGGCCGTGTCACCCATGCCATCCTGCCGTACGTGTCACGCGCCCTGCCATCGTTCTGTGACACCGCCCACCCCATTATTCTGATCGTCGTCACACTCGTGAGAGCTAGTTATACCTCTGGCTTTGACCTGAGAGTTCCCGGCGGTTGGGTGACGAACAATTCTTCAAGTGGAGCAATGTTGTTTTCACGACAAGAGTTCAAGAGTTCACGAGGCGGAAAGCGGAAGGCGTTAAACCAGTATGACTTCACAGCGCCTGAAAGTGATAGGAGAACATGGTGGTGGGATATGAGGACAATGAGGTGGGATACGAGGAGAAGGAGCTGGGATTTGAGAACCAGGAGCTGGGATATGAAGACAAGGAGCTTGGATATGAGGACAAGGAGCTGGAATATGAGGACAAGGAGCTTGGATTTGAGGACAAGGAGTTGGGATATGAGGACAAAGAGCTTGGATACGAGGACAATGAGCTGGGACATTGGGACAAGGAGCTGAAATATATGAGGACAGAGTAAAGGAATGGTACCCACGGTCACTAGGACCACGGTACATGGTGGTACACAGACACTGTAAGGTACACAGCTGTCGCTGTACCGTCCGGTCAAGCTTGATGGACCTAACGAACAGTGATCTTCTCGCTCCTTTTGAAAAATAAATAAATAAATAAATAAATGTCATAATAGTTGAAGAGATCCACTATGCCGTAACAAAATGTTACAAACATCTTGGTTTTCCTGGTATTAAACCATCTTCACACACACACACACACACACACACACACACACACACACACACACACACACACACACACACACACACACACACATACACACAGACGGGACCAAAGAGCCACAGCTCAACCCCCGCAAGCACAATTAGGTGAGTACACACACACACACGCACGCGGGCGAGCGCGAGAGAGAGAAATAATCAGGGGAGGAAAATTACCTACTAACCTGGCCTACTGATCATTTCAGTAGGCCAGGTTAGGTTACACGTTCATGGGAGTTAGCCAGCGTTCACTGCTGGGAGTTAGCCAGCGTTCACTGCTGGGAGTTAGCCAGCGTTCACTGCTGGGAGTTAGCTAGCGTTCACTGCTTAAGGAACATAACTTGAATACTTTCATAACGGTTGTGTGGGAGCTAAATTTACTAGTGGCTTGGTTCATATCGAACTGAATGACAGTTAATATTTGAATGTTAACGGCTGGCGCACTCATAGATCGTAAATAATCCCTTATTGATGTGTTTTCAATCACCAAATTGACTGACTTTGTTTATTGTGCGAGATATTAAATTTTAGCGAGTACCGTTTGGAATTATTTATTTGTACATATTTTAGCTATTAATTGATGATATTGCCATGCACTAGTGACAGGTTAGCATGTTAGGTGTTTAATAAAATCATCACTTGAGGGTAAGTGTACTAGTGACATGATTATTGCAATCTAGATTAGTGAGGTTATCTTGAGGTTATCTTGAGATGATTTCGGGGCTTTTTAGTGTCCTCGCGGCCCGCTCCTCGACCAGGCCTCCACCCCCAGGAAGCAGCCCGTGACAGCTGACTAACACCCAGGTACCTGTTTTACTGCTAGGTAACAGGGGCATAGGGTGAAAGAAACAGTATTTTATATTATTAATAAATTTACACCTGGTTAAGACAGGGCGCTGAGAGAGCGTGTTGAGCTCACCAGACGCGGTAAATTATGTATTGTTTATAAAGAAATGTTCTCGGTTGATGTTTTATGACAGCAGTTTAAATATGTTTTATTTATATTCGTTCTCGCAGAGTTAGATTAATCTGGACCAGACTAGAACTCTGCGGCGAGCAGGCAGAGTGTATCGGCGAGCAAGCAGAGTGTACCGGCCAGCAGGCACAGTGTACCGGCCAGCAGGCAGAGTGTATCGGCGAGCAGGCAGAGTGTACCGGCCAGCAGGCACAGTGTACCGGCCAGCAGGCACAGTGTACCGGCCAGCAGGCACAGTGTACCGGCCAGCAGGCACAGTGTACCGGCGAGCAGGCAGAGTGTATCGGCGAGCAAGCAGAGTGTACCGGCCAGCAGGCAGAGTGTACCGGCCAGCAGGCACAGTGTACCGGCCAGCAGGCACAGTGTACCGGCCAGCAAGCAGAGTGTACCGGCCAGCAGGCACAGTGTACCGGCGAGCAGGCAGAGTGTATCGGCGAGCAAGCAGAGTGTACCGGCCAGCAGGCACAGTGTACCGGCCAGCAGGCACAGTGTACCGGCGTACTCTGTGTTAAAATTCCTGGAGTTATTTCTTATATAGGCCAAGCTTGCACATGCAGCTGATGATATCTGTTTGATGTGGGCGTTCTGTGGGAGGTGTTCGGTAAGGGGGTTCGAACCCCAAAGACTTTATGCACGAATCTTGGTTCTTTTCACTGCTCTCAATATACTCACCAAGTTGTGCTGGCAGGGGTTGAGCTCTTGCTCTTTGGTCCCGCCTCTCAACGGTCAATCAACTGGTGTACAGGTTCCTGAGCCTACTGGGCTCTATCATATCTACACTTGAAACTGTGTATGGAGTCAGCCTCCACCACATCACTTCCTAATGCATTCCATTTGTCAACCACTCTGACACTGAAAACTGTGTGTGTGTGTGTGTGTGTGTGTGTGTGTGTGTGTGTGTGTGTGTGTGTGTGTGTGTGTGTGTGTAAGTCAAACAGAGAAGTGAGAGAACAGAACATGTGCTTAATTCTTACCATGATGGGCGTGGCGGCACCACAGGTGAGCGCTGGCCTGGGGGCCCCGCTTGACGTTGGGGGCACGTTGTGTTGGTGGGAGGCTCATGTCCCTGGTGGCAGGGGCTGTATACGGTGGTGTTGAGCACGGGAGAGGGTATATCCCGCCAAACACACACCAAAACGACGTTGTACATCTTGGTTTTCCTGGTATTAAACCAACGTGTTGTACCAACACGACGTTGGTACAACGTGCGAACAAGTTTTGACACCTCCTAACCAGTTATAACAACCAATATAGCAAGTTGTAACAACGTTCTAATACGTCATAAACACGTTAAGCCAAGATGTAACAACTTTATTACAAGTTGTAACAAGCAGAAAATAGAGACAGTTTCGGTTTGTGTTTCCAGGGATACGGTGGTGTAGGGAAGAGGATGGTGGGGGAGGTATTACCCTGGAGAGAGAGTGAGGTGCTGTGTTGTAGGTAGGAGGAGGAGGGAAAAGCACTGGATGGATGGGACACGGTGTTGCGTGTGAGGGAAGAGGGGGGGGGGGGTTAATCCCTGGAGGAAGGGAGGGGGATACTTTATAGATGGGATCGGAGGGGTGGGGAGGGGGGGAGGGGAGGGATTGGGAAGTGGTTTAGGTGCCAGGTGCTCAATCCGGGAAGCGGGTCTCTGACAGACAGATAAACCAATACAGACCCGGGCCTGCCAACCGGCATCAAACATAACCCTAGTCCTTCAGCACCCCCTCCCCCCCCCACCCTAATCCCTCAGTACCTCCCCTCTCCCCCCACCCTAGTCCCTCAGCACCTCCCCTCTCCCCCCACCCTAATCCCTCAGCACCTCCCCTCTCCCCCCACCCTAATCCCTCAGCACCTCCCCTCTCCCCCCACCCTAGTCCCTCAGCACCTCCCCTCCCCCCCCACCCTAGTCCCTCAGCACCTCCCCTCTCCCCCCACCCTAATCCCTCAGCACCTCCCCTCTTCCCCCCACCCTAGTCCCTCAGCACCCCATCTCCCCCTACCCTAGTCCTTCAGCACCCCCTCATCCCCCCCCCCCCCACTGCAGCACCAGTCAAAACTAGCACACCATACCCTTCAAGTCTGCACCATCAGAGTCCTGGCCAATGACCAGGAATATTAGCTAAAATTCCTACAGGAGTCAAAGTTCAATCCCCGATGGTCCAAGCTGCTGGCATCGTTCATTCACATTGTCCTCGTATCCCTTCAAAGTGTTATACAGTCATACTGGCTTAGCGTTTTCTCCTGATCATTTCCTGTCTAAACATTTGTATTCGCTTGTATTAAATTTTAAAAGTGAAATACAATTCTAGCAGCACTGATTCTCGTACGTCATAACCCTTTAAAGAGACCTGGGAACCGGCCGCCTGTAGCCATGTGTTGACTATTCAACTGTACAGAATAAACATTTCACTGCAAACGGCACTCGCCCCTGTTGTCCGTGCAATTACTGCTTAATAAACGGAGCAATATCAGTAACTCTTTGAGATACATTATCAATCTGTACCTCCTTTACAATACATTCGATGTGCAACTGAATGCAGGATGCAAGGTACACAGATATGCATGTCTCCACTTTAATAATAGAGACGCCATATAAAAGTAATTTATCAGAAGACTGGCCTAATATACCCGAAGTCACTTCACACCAACTCAACCATTAACTTTAAACCATTTTGATCGTTGTTAATGAAAGGGAAGATTAGAGAAGGCGTCCGGCTTACTGTGCATTGTTCGTCACGCTCAGTAAATACTCTGCCCCTCGCTCACCCTGTCAACTCTGACCGGGGAAGACTAGTTCAGGCTGTGATCTTGGAGGAGGCGAGATACTACTTCAGGCTGTGATCTTGGAGGAGGCGAGATACTAGTTCAGGCTGTGATCTTGGAGGAGGCGAGATACTAGTTCAGGCTGTGATCTTGGAGGAGGCGAGATACTAGTTCAGGCTGTGATCTTGGAGGAGGCGAGATACTAGTTCAGGCTGTGATCTTGGAGGAGGGAAGATACTAGTTCTGGCTGTGATCTTGGAGGAGGCGAGATACTAGTTCAGGCTGTGATCTTGGAGGAGGGAAGATACTAGTTCTGGCTGTGATCTTGGAGGAGGCGAGATACTACTTCAGGCTGTGATCTTGGAGGAGGCGAGATACTAGTTCAGGCTGTGATCTTGGAGGAGGCGAGATACTAGTTCAGGCTGTGATCTTGGAGGAGGGAAGATACTAGTTCAGGCTGTGATCTTGGAGGAGGCGAGATACTAGTTCAGGCTGTGATCTTGGAGGAGGCGAGATACTAGTTCAGGCTGTGATCTTGGAGGAGGCGAGATACTAGTTCTGGCTGTGATCTTGGAGGAGGGAAGATACTAGTTCAGGCTGTGATCTTGGAGGAGGCGAGATACTAGTTCAGGCTGTGATCTTGGAGGAGGCGAGATACTAGTTCAGGCTGTGATCTTGGAGGAGGCGAGATACTAGTTCAGGCTGTGATCTTGGAGGAGGGAAGATACTAGTTCTGGCTGTGATCTTGGAGGAGGCGAGATACTAGTTCAGGCTGTGATCTTGGAGGAGGCGAGATACTAGTTCAGGCTGTGAAATTGGGAGAGATTGGTATTAGTTCAGGCAGTGATCTTGTGGGTGAAGTGGAGAGGGATACTATTTCAGGTTATCTTGTGGGGAGGATTCTAGTTCAAGCTGTTATCTTAGGAGATACTATTTCAGGCTGTCATCTTGTGGGGGGAGGATTCTAGTTTAGTTCATCTTGGCCAATCCAACATAATACTGTCAAAGAAAGAGGCCCAGTAAGAGGCCGCATAGAAAGAGGCTTTTTTTTAGGGGGACCCCTCCCCCCCTAAAAAAAGACAGACCATCATAACATACGCATAATCATACGAGTTATATTCAAGCGAATACTATACAGTATTCATCTATACACATCTGTATATTGGAATACCCGTGGAAAACCTTAAGAACATTTACAGCTCCCTGTAAAAAGAGAACAAGTTCAGCTTAGCAACCAAGCACACGCACCGTGCCAGCAAGGCGGACAGCCAGCCCACTATCCCACCTCACATTACACATATCTAAACCCATTCACCTATCACCTATACCTCCCCATCCCCTTTACTCTTAAGGAAAGATGGGGAAGAGGTACACCCCATACCTCAGGGCCATACCCCACCACCACAGCCCCAAGATACACCACCACTATGCCTCGGAGCCACACCCAACCCCCACACACACCCCTCCAGGCTACGACACCTACCAGCTGCTTCGTATAATACCCGGCATCCTTAGCCTTTCATGACTCCCGGGACGTGTGTGTCATATATTGTCCAGCCCGGCTCACGCCAGATGACAGGCAGCACCGTTCTCATCTCATTTCCGGAGCTCTGTTCTCTCTGCCTCCGGGAGGGATGCCCGAGGCTTGCTTCCAGTCCAACACTTTTTCTTGCACCCAGCCGCCGAGGCTTCATTGTAAATTATAATTGTTTTATTTATAATTATTTTGCTATTCAGCGGTGTGATTGTGTTAATCTGAGTGAGGGGAGGATAATTATGAACGTATATAGCCCGAAATAAAAATTGCTGATAATAAACTCAAATAATAAACCTTAAAAAGGAAACCTGAAAGATAAGCCCTTGTAATAAAGCATCAGCAAAACACCCTAAAAATGACAATATGTGTTGTCTTTCCTCATGTTACAGCAAAAATTATAGACTATAATCACTTCGTTTTTTTTTCACACACGCCCCTGCTGCCTCGTCCCTGTCTCGTCTCTTCCCTGCTGCCATCTCTTGGCCTCGTCTCTTCCCTACTGCCATCTCTTGGCCTCGTCTCTTCCCTACTGCCATCTCTTGGCCTCGTCTCTTCCCTGCTGCTGTCACTTGGCCTCGTCTCTTCCCTACTGCCATCTCTTGGCCTCGTCTCTTCCCTGCTGCTGTCTCTTGGCCTCGTCTCTTCCCTACTGCCATCTCTTGGCCTCGTCTCTTCCCTACTGCCATCTCTTGGCCTCGTCTCTTCCCTACTGCCGTCTCTTGGCCTCGTCTCTTCCCTGCTGCCATCTCTTGGCCTTGTCTCTTCCCTGCTGCCACCTCTTGGCCTCCTCTCTTCCCTGCTGCCACCTCTTGGCCTCCTCTCTTCCCTCCTGCCGTCTCTTGGCCTCGTCTCTTCCCTCCTGCCGTCTCTTGGCCTCGTCTCTTCCCTCCTGCCGTCTCTTGGCCTCGTCTCTTCCCTGCTGCCGTCTCTTGGCCTCGTCTCTTCCCTGTTGCCGTCTCTTGGCCTCGTCTCTTCCTTACTGCCATCTCTTGGCCTCGTCTCTTCCCTGCTGCCGTCTCTTGGCCTCGTCTCTTCCCTGCTGCCCTCCCCCTTCGGCCTCGTTTCGCCTCTGCTTAAATATGCAGTGAAAACTTTTTTAACTTTTCCGTCTCGTCCACAAGTGACGAGGTCCTGCCAGTCTTAGGGGCGCTAATCGTGAGTGGAAATACTTCCGTATTTATTGCCTGAACTCTGCAACTTTGTTCTCAACCTATTGCCGTAGTTGAAAAGTTGCATCAGTTAAAGAGATCTATCTATCGATCTATTATTGCGATCGATCTATTATTGAGATCGATCTATTATTGCGAATATTTACCCAAACCTTTGCCCTTGCCCAATGTTGCATCTACAAAATATGTACAAAAAAAATGTGAGATATATATCAGAAACTGTGCAATTTGTGAAACGTAATTCCAGTTAGCATTTTTGTTTTAATATCAATGGCAAAAATATATACAGAGCATTAATAAAATTTACTCATTAAAAAACAACAATTATGGAATTGGGCAACAAATTTACGTTCTCATAATTTTCGACGTTATAATAATTACAATAGACCCTCATGCCTCCCGATTTTCAGGTCCGGCTAAATTATTTTTTTCCCTCCACTTCATGGTCTACTGGAAGCGTCGGGCGTCGTGTCGCCTGCAGGATCACCAGTAGCAGCTCCAGCACCACGTATCGGGCTGAGAAAAAAACCCTGTAAGTTTATATCTCATCGAACTTGTCTTCCGAGGTTTCTAGGAACAAAAAGTTCCAAGTAGCACGGGCTATGGTGAGCCCGAAGTAGACTTACCTGGCACAGGAGCGGGGTTGTAACTTGCTGGGATGTTGTTGTTTTAGACTTAGATACTCAGAACGAAATATCCATGTAACACGGGCTATAGTGAGCCCGTAATTGGGCTAGGAGAAATGTAGTCTTTACACTTCCCAGCGACGTCACGTGAACCTAGGGACGAACCAATCAGGTGATAGGCCAATGTAGATGCTACATTTCGATTGGCGAATTCTTATAGAAGTTCAGTGAAGCGACCGAGAGAGCTTGGAGTCACGTGTGGGCTAGCAGACTTACTCGCTCCTTGGCTGCTTCTTAGCTAGACGTATGAGATCACTTAAGGTCCACACGGCCAGAGCAGTACCGAGTGCTCCAAGTTGTTGAGGCAACAGCGGGTGTAGCCGTGGTTACACGTGACCCCGTGTTGCAGTGTTGCGAACATTTGATATTATGTTGAATTCACGGAAGCATCAACATGCAGTAATTTCCTCCTGATGCGGTCCCAAGACAGCAAGCAGTCGAGGCAAGATTAACGCAGTGTTTGAAGGCACCTGCAGTAGCTGCAGCAACGCGTGTGACTGGCAGGTGTCTATAGTCACTATTTGTGCCTGCAGAATACAGCTCTTGGACCCCCACCTTTCTAACTAATTAGTTTCCCCCTCTTATGTCTACTACATATATTTCTTTCTAACACACGCACACATATCCCCAGGAAGCAGCCCGTAGCAGCTGTCTAACTCCTAGGTACTTATTTACTGCAAGGTGAACAGGTGCATCAGGGTGAAAGAAACTCTGCTTATTTGTTTCTACTTCGGCCAGGAATCGAACCCGGGCCCTTAGGACTATGACCCCCGAGCACATCACACATGATAACAAATCTTTGAAAGAGTGCTTAGAAGTAAGATCACAAAACACAGGGAATCGCAGCATCTTCACAACCCTGGACAACAAAGTTTTAGAACAGGGCGCTCTTGCCTCTCACGATCGCTGGACCACTATGACACGGCCTTACATGACTTGGAAGACAAACTAAACGCTGACGTAATATACACACATTTCCCTAACATGTATATTACTTTTGGCGAAGCCTTTGATAAATGTGACCGTGATGTTATTGTACACAAAATGCGTTCAAAATTAATTACTAGAAAAATAGGAAGATGTATTTTCAATTTCCTAACAAACCGAACCAAGTGTGTAATAATCAACACAGTAAAATCTATGTCATTCACCATAAAAAGCTCAGTACCCTAGGGTACTGTGTACTGGTACTCCAATACTCTCCTTCTGTCTCATATCGGACGTAGAGGACACAAATTATAGTACCGTATCATCCTTTGCAGATGACACCAGGATTTGTATGAGAGTAGACAACATAGAGGACACAGCAAACTTTCCCTCTGATGTAAATCAGGTCTTTCAATGAGCCACAGGAAATAACATGAAGTTTAATGAAGATAAGTTCCAGCTCCTGCGCTAGGGGAAAAAAATAGAAATATAAAAACTGAGACCATATATAAAACTCGGTAAAATCATATTTTAGAACGAAAAAAGCAATAATGTAAAGAATCTGGAAGTAATACTGTCTGGAGACCTTAAACCTGCATAGCTGTCGCAGCTGCAAGAAAAATGGTAGGTTGGATAACAAGAACCTTTCACACAAGAGATGCCATACCAATGATGGTACTTTTGAAGACACTAGAGCTCTCCAGAGTTGAATATTGTTGTACAATAACAACGCCTTTCAAAGCTAGAGAAATTGCTGCCTTGGAGAACGTGCAAAGATCCTTTCCTTTAATCATCTCAATAAAACTTTTAAATTATTGGAGCCGATTGTCTATATTATTTAGGATTTCAACCCACGACTGTAAATAAATATCCAGATGAGTAAACAAACGAGCATCAATAAAAACAAAATGATATCGAAAGTTATTCAACGTTTAAAAACAAAATCAATGAACGTGTATTTAACGATAACGTGCACCATAAAGGAGCCGGGGTGGAAATAATTTAATTTGCCGCGCTTCCCCCCCCATACGCTTTTGTTTAAACTAACAGGAAGTTAAAATAACAAGCACAGAAGTGCATGCTTTTGTCAAGAAAGTATGCCAGTGTTCATCTCCCTCCTCCCCCACGCCCCATCCCTTCCCCACTACCCATCCCTCCCCCACGCCCCTTCCCCACTCCCCATTTATTCCCCATCCCCCCATATTAATCAGTTCACAATTGCAGTACAATTCGCAAAAATATTATGTCTTAAATATAGGCCCTTCATTGTAAATCTGTAATTATTAGAGAGAAGATCGGTGTTTGTCGGTTAAAGGTAGGATGGTTACTGTTAGCCTCGCGTAACCTTGCATGGTGAATTATGATCGTATAGCGAGTGTCATTGGGTGGTTGAACCTCATGCCCGTCTTTAAGGGGGCATAACTTTTAAAATCGTTATAAATTAAAAGTTGTTCAATTTGCTTATAAATTTATTTATGAAATGGTTATAGAAAGGGCTGCAACTGGTCCAAGTTTCACCATCACACCCTAAACAGAAAAGGAGAAAAAAAATACACAACATATTATGCAACGATTTTTCAACATTTTCAAATAATTTCAGGGAACACATGTGTCAACTAAAATCCTTTCTATAACACTCAGATATTAAAATTAGCATATAATAAAGGATAGTTGTGAGTAGTTTTATCAAAAAAGTGTTTAGTGCAATAATATAATTATTCAAAGTTATCCTTTCAAAAATATGCAATATATGATGTTTATAAATTTTTATAAAATCAACAAATGGACTTTGGACTAAAATGTCTACAACATACTGTAGAAGCACAAACTCTACATATAAGGTGTAATTTGCATGTAAATTGATTAATAAATGAAAGCTATGAAGTACTTTGAAGTTGTAAATTACTTTCCTGAGTAAAATAAAGATCAAAGTTCGGCCACCTGTAGCTGAGCTTGACTTCGACAGATTTCGTTCATAATTGGCACCCTTGCAGATAAGCATCCATTGAGCAAGGTGTGCAAGTTTCATGCAAATCCCTTGATAACAAACGAAAAAAAAAATTGGCCAAAAAAAAGATGAAAAAAAAGAAAAGAAAAAAAAAAAAATTACATATAAATATATTGCACATACATATTACAATTATTACAAGAGTTTGTGCTTCTACAGCACATAGTAGACATTTTAGTTGACACATGTGTTCCCTGAGATTATTTGAGAATGTTGAACATTCGTTGCATAATACGTTGTGTATTTTTTTTCTCCTTTTCTGTTTAGGGTGTGATGGTGAAACTTGGACCAGTTGCAGCCCTTTCTATAACCATTTCATAAATAAATTTATAAGCAAATTGAACAACTTTTAATTTATAAAGATTTTAAAAGTTAGCCCCCTTAAGTAGAATTGGCTGCTGTTGCGATTACCAACGTGTCTGATAAAGTCTGTAATGTGGGTTTAATCGTCCATAGTGTTTGCCAACCGAATTCTCGGATGTTATCGTTGTTAATTTAGTGACGATAATGTTGATTTTTCGTTGATACGTTACTCGTGCATGTTTTGCCTACTGGGAGAGAGACAACGGGAAGAAGGGACTGAGGATAGGAAGGAGAATGGGAGGAAGAATGGGAGGGAGAGGGAGAGGGGGAGTGTTAGTGGAGGGGGAGAGAAACTGATATACACCCCTTAGCATGGCTGGGAATACCCCCTCGAGTAGAGATTAAATATACCACATTTAAAAATGTGAATGCACCCCCCCCCCAAACACGTTCGCACGTACGCACCCACACACGCACCCACACACACGCACCCACACACGCACCCCCACACACGCACCCACACACACGCACCCACACACACGCACCCACACACACGCACCCACACACACGCACCCACACACACGCACCCACACACACGCACCCACACACACGCACCCACACACACGCACCCACACACACGCACCCACACACACGCACCCACACACACGCACCCACACACACGCACCCACGCACACGCACCCACACACACGCACCCACACACACGCACCCACACACACGCACCCACACACACGCACCCACACACACGCACCCACGCACGCACGTAACTTCTCTTATAATACCCTTCACAATATATGATTTCCAAGTGCACGTTGTCCCATTACTTAACACTAACATGTTGGTTGTGTTCTGGGAAGACTTACAGTGTAGCGCATACATCTTGCTGCCCTGAGGAGCCCGGCCTTGTTCAAGTCGTATTACCAAGAGAAAAGAGGTTATCTTGAGGTTATCTTGAGATGATTTCGGGGCTTTAGTGTCCCCGCTGCCCGGTCCTCGACCAGGCCTCCACCCCCAGGAAGCAGCCCGTGACAGCTGACTAACTCCCAGGTACCTATTTACTGCTAGGTAACAGGGGCATTCAGGGTGTAAGAAACTTTGCCCATTTGTTTCTGCCTCGTGCGGGAATCGAACCCGCGCCACAGAATTACGAGTCCTGCGCGCTATCCACCAGGCTACGAGGGAGGCAGATGATATAACAAACCATAAGAAAGGACACTCATCAATATCAAACAATTAGAGCAACATCATAAAGATAATGAAACACAAATTTTAACATTATAAAGATAATGAAACACAAATTTTAACATCATAAAGATAATGAAACACAAATTTTAACACTATATTTTCAAACTTCTAAATGCAAGACAGAGTTTCTAAATCTAAACACAAGGTACTTTAGAGACAAGCATCACCAATAGAATTTTTGAGAGACGTTCCAAAAAATAAAATAAAAAACTCACAACGTAACTACGTTATTTGTTCTGCGTATTAAAAACGTAATATCGTTGTCATTACTTTGTATGTGCTGAGATTCAGAAATATTTCCACGAAAGTTAACGCATTGAATTTTACCGTATCATCAGCAGCTCACTTATTACAGGTCTGAAGACGATAGACATCGCGTTACAAAAGACACGTTCATTGTATAATAATGAAAATATTACTCGACATTCTAACTAAATACCCGTCAAACACACACCGAAACTACGACGTTGGTACAACGTTCGAACAAGTTTTAACACCTCCTAACCAGTTATAACAACCAATATAGCAAGTTGTAACAACGTTCTAATACGTTATTAACACGTTAAGCCAAGATGTAACAACTTTATTACAAGTTGTAACAAGCGGAAAATAGAGACATTTACGGTTTGTGTTTCCAGGGTAGAACTGTGGCCGTGGGCTGTGGGTGTCCCCTACTGGGGAGGAGCCATGTGTAGTGTGAACCAAGTTAGCAGCAATTTATACTGTTATTGAGATAATAGGAAATGTGTCTCCCCTCCCCGCCCCACCCCCTGTATCTACTGCCACCCCCTACCCCCCTCCCCTGCCTCTGTTAAAGCCCCCCCCTCTTTACATTTGTGACCCCCCCACCCTCTGCAGTTGTGACGCTCTGCATTTGTTCCAATATAAATAAATTTATGGATATGAAATTTTATTGGAAAATATTCTGAAAATTGTGGGATTTAAAAAGTTTAAACATTTGCGTTTGGCTCGTAATTGTGACTATAGCCAACGATGTAAGTCCGAAACCGTGAAGTCTATTTTATATGTAGGTGTATATCTACTGAAACTGATTTATTTCATATTAATTTATTATCTTTATTTCATATTAATTTATTATCTTTATTTCATTTTAATTTATAATTGATTTATTTCATATTATAATTTATTATCATTAGTACCTTTCACCGTTGGAAAGATAAGCTATGTTAATTGAACATAAATCCATCCACGACTTACAAAACTATTATTTCTCAAATGTTACCCTTAATATATTTTGTTTAATTGTAAATAGAAACCATTTTATATGATGAGAAAGTCATGGTCATGATAACGCTACGATAACGATATGGACATGGTTAATAATTTTTTTCACTCAGAGGAGCGAAACTCTTTGAGCTTTATATAATCACAAAATAAAGGGGAATATACAAATAGTTAAGTAAAAAATTTATATTATCTTTACTGTCTTAGAGATAAATTCTTGCATTGGACACACAGAAGCCGGTCGGCCGAGCGGACAGCACGCTGGACTTGTGATCCTGTGGTCCCGGGTTCGAATCCCAGGCGCCGACAAGAAACAATGGGCAGAGTTTCTTTCACCCTGATTCCCCTGTTACCTAGCAATAAATAGGTAACTGGGAGTTAGTCAGCTGTCACGGGCGGCTTTCTGGGGGTGGAGGCCTGGTCGAGGACCGGGCCGCGGGGACACTAAGCCCCAAAATCATCTCAAGATAACCTATCACCGTCTTGATAATGATCCAGGATGGACCGAGACGTCGTCGTCTCTCCATCTTCTGGTGTGTGGTCTGGTCATTATATCTTCAGCCACGTTATTGAGACTCATCGTCTATAATGAACATATATTTAACTAAAATATTGTTGATATTTCCAGATACAGGGACATTGGGTATTGCGCTTTATAGATACAGGCGCACGGTGGGCTTTATGATATAAATACAGGACAATAGAGTACTGTGCAATCTGTAAACAGGCCAATGGGACAATATTACAGGAATACAGTAAAAACATTTATTACCGGCCTTCTCATACAATGTGACATACAGCTTAATTTTTATTTTGCCCAATATGTGTTTCTTCTTAATGACCTGTATCCATAAAGATTAATAAGGCTGCATGGAACAGAGCAGAATGCCATAAGACTGTTTGCAGAAAACTCGTAATGTGAGTGTCTGTGTGTGAGTGAGAGATCGAGGGAGAGAGAGAGAGTGAGAGAGAGAGAGAGAGAGAGAGAGAGAGAGAGAGAGAGAGAGAGAGAGAGAGAGAGAGAGAGAGAGAGAGAGAGAGAGAGAGAGAGAGAAAGAGAGAGAGACAGAGAGAGAAAGAGAAAGAGAGAGAGACAGAGAGAGAGACAGAGACAGAGATAGAGACAGAGAGAGACAGAGAGACAGAGAGAGAGAGAGAGAGAGAGAGAGAGAGAGAGAGAGAGAGAGAGAGAGAGAGAGAGAGATAATGCCACTGCCACTAGATTAGCCACTAGAATCATCGACCAATGAAAGATATCAGCGAGTAACACAGCAAACGACACCCAGAACACACCTAGTGACAACCTAACTAACACCATACTTACCAAATCCAAAATAAATAATAAGCCTTATATAAAATAAAAGCATTAACGTTCGTTAATGCTTTTTAACGTTCGTTTATTACCATATATATATATTAGTATATTTTGGTAGCAGTCCTTCTTGTAAACATATGCTGTTGAATATGACCGAAAAGGTAAGATTAATAATTCTAACAAGAATTTTCTCAATATATCTTATGTTTTTGTTTATTACCACCGACAGTGAAGAAAAACATAAGAAATATTGAGAAAATTCGTGTTAGAATTATTCATCTTATCTTTTCGGTCATATTCAACAACATTATATATATATATATATATATATATATATATATATATATATATATATATATATATATTATATATATATATATATATATATATATATATATATATATATATATATATATATATATATATATATAACTCACATTTACAGAAAAAATAAAACTCTTCAATTTTCACAACTAAGCTTTGGCGTATCAAAAAAAAAAAAAACCCGGAGATGCTGTGAGTGTATGAAGGTCATAAACTTTATCTTGGCACCACAGTCGTCGTTGGAAAACCCAGACTTTCTAATTATTTTAATCCCCCGCCCTCCACGTCCCCGATGGCGAGAAGATTAAGGAGGTTTGTTGCATCATATTTCAAGTATTGCAACAGCAAAAGTGTCCCCGAGCAATTATTTGTTGCCGAAGTTTAATTACATTTGAAAGACACGAGGACGGCTGTGAACTACCTCCGGCAAATGATGTGTGGCCCACTGGAAGGTTGACACGAGAAGGCAGAGAGTGGAAGCTAGGAGAGGATAATAGGGGATGTGGGATAAACCTAGAGAGAGAGAGAGAGAGAGAGAGAGAGAGAGAGAGAGAGAGAGAGAGAGAGAGAGAGAGAGAGAGAGAGAGAGAGAGAGAGAGAGAGGAACAGAAATAATAAGGGGAAAAAGAAGAGATGAAGGAATATATAATGACATTGACAACCGAGAAAGCATGAAAGGCCTATACATACAACACAAACACTCAGACCATGACAGTGCCGCAAAGGCCCGAGATGGAATATGGGTGATTGTTGGATATATATCCGGTGACACTGCTGTGTTATGTCTCAAGACGAGCCAGATGACGCCCCTCGGAGGAGGAGGGGATTTAAGACGACGTTCGTCAGAAGAGAAAGGGGAAGGTTAAGGGGACACGCGTCTTAAGAGGAGGAGAAGGAAGAGGACACGTGTCCTTTACTACCCTCGCTACTCTCAAGCTGCGGGCTGTCGCGTGTTCCTCCTTGGCGTCTGAGTCCGTCTGATTACCGTCATCCCCGCTACGAACGTCTCATAAAAATGAACTCGAGCTTGGCTCCTTGATTCTCCTAGCAAGCAAAATGATCCCACTCGCTAGTCGAAGTGTCGCCGTGACAAAAATGAATCCCAGGTCATCGGGTTGATTCGTTGACCCCTGGAGGGCGGTGAGTGTGTAGGCGTCACGTCTCTGTGTGGCGTACCAAGCGACCGTCACTCAATGGAATAAACTGCCCCATTAATCTGTCAATATGGGCCTGTCATGGTGTCTTTGGGTGCCCCCAAAGGATGTTTAGGAGGCCCGAAAGGGGGCGTATTTTGATACGCCGAAAGGGGGAGGTGGATGTTTAGGCACTCCGAAAGGTGTTTAGGCACAGTTCGGTACCCGAGTGATAACTGGTAACAATTTATATTTAGGTGGTTTTGTATTGCTACATTTTATCAGAACTTTTGTTACTGTGATCGTTAAATTTCCTGTGACTCATGTTTCATAAAGTCTTTTAATTTTGAATTTGAATTGTAACTTTATCCTCACCAATTTGCTTCATTTTATATAATGCAAAAGTGATTTTGAAGTAAACAAAAACAAAAATCCTATCGATACATCCCTACGAGCAGACGTGAGACTACCCAAGGCAGACCACAACACTACACATTGATACGAGACATCCTAATAAATTCCACCTGATTAATTAAGTGTCGTGGAGCTGTGGTACTCTTATTTCAAACTTGCTGAAGCAGTGTGAATCTTACGGGCTATTCATGCCCGTGCCACTTCTTGGGTGGCTTACTCTTCATCAATCAATCAAATCAATCTAGTGTAAACCGTGGGGCGTATTGAACAACACGTATGGGGAGCCGGTCGGCCGAGCGGACAGCACGCTGGACTTGTGATCCTGTGGTCCCGGGGTCGATCCCGAGCGCCGGCGAGAAACAATGGGCAAAGTTTCTTTCACCCTATGCCCCTGTTACCTAGCAGTAAAATAGGTACCTGGGTGTTAGTCAGCTGTCACGGGCTGCTTCCTGGGGGTGGAGGCCTGGTCGAGGACCGGGCCGCGGGGACACTAAAAGCCCCGAAATCATCTCAAGATAACCTCAAGATGGCACAGCCTCGCCACGCTGCTTCACATCAACCAGCCCCCAGGACTCAAACAATGTAATGACAAGCATCGACTGGGCCAGTTATAATACTGGGAAAAGAGCCACTAGATATCCCTTTCGATGTTATCATGACTTTTGGCTCACATACATCTTCATCAGAAGAGGATACGTTTAATACCACTTCAGGAATCCAATCGTGAATACAGTCTTTACCCAAAAGCACAAATATAACAAAGACGTCGCTCTATCTGGCAGATATGAATCGCCGCTTTTTTATATAAGAACGAAGAGGATCCGAGTCTATTTTTCAAGGGCCCATAACAGTGAAGAAGGTGAAGGCTCCCTCTGGTCGGAGGATCACCGCCAGGAGGCGAATGGCTGGCATAAAGCCCATTTTCCCTGATCAATTCCGCCCCAGGGTAAGTTTGCTATTCCCATTCCCGAAGGGCGCCCTGAACACGCCCCCTGATTCCTTCCACGGGATTTCCAACTTTCCCGGCGGGCTAATATGACGGGGTGATGGTCCGTGTGTCGCAGGAACTAGAGGAATATTTTAGCTCAGAGGCCTCATAATATTAGTCCCATTGCACACTTGGGAGGAAAAGATTTTGAAGGAGTTTTAAAAGTCGATTATATATGTCTCTTTCTCTTTAGAGTTCTTTGTTTGTTGAGAGTTATCTTGTTAAATCATTTATTTCATAGTTTGTAATTATGTATATTATAGAAATGATATTTTTTTTCATGTTAGGGGGTGGGGGGGTTATTGCCCCTTCCCTTTCCGGCCGTTTTCTAACATCTTTCCCTTGACCCCCGCCTCTTGTTCCATTTCCATGATCTCTTCCCCTTCGATCTCCCATTTTTACTCCCTCTTACCTCCCCATGCGACCCCCACTTTCCACCTCTCACTCATCCCCTTGGTCCTTCCCACTCTCCCCCATCCCCTTGGTCCTTCCCACTCTCCCCCTACAGGTTGGCGGAACCTTTGGTGCCCCTCCTCTTCGTCCTGCTCCATCACTCTCACAACCCTTTCCCTTCTTCTTCTCTCAGGCTGGTAAAATTCACACGCTACAGACATCTCATTCTTGATTTAGTATCAGATTAATTTTGGACTTCATGAAAATCGGACGAGGGTGTTGAGCTACACGCTATACACTGTATTTCATAAAGCATTGAAACCTACTCCGGTCAGCCTATGTCCGTCCCGAACTCCACACTATTTTCCTTGCAAATTTTGGGGAGTCAAATCCCAAGCGTTCTGCTTCCAACTTTGGACATACTGACAGTCTGTCCACATGTCCAAAGATACAATATCTATATTGTATCTCTTACAGTATAGATTTATATATAATTGTTGGTACCCAAGATCGAATCAGTTTATAATTCTGATTATTATAGGCGTATTACTGAGTTTAGCTAGTGAGGACGAAGACATTAATACCGAGGCCTCCTTGAATCCCTGGTAACTAACACAACCCATCAATAAGTAAAGCTCGTTCAAGCTGCGGCCGACTCCAAAGACGCATTCGTTCATTTTTAATGTGTTATCAAAAATATCATTTTCGCGAACGCAAATATAAACATGTTATCAGTAGGCATCTCTGTGCACCAAATTATAAGTTAGGTGTTTTGGTTCTGTGTGCCGTTACTGTCGCTTGTATTATGTGGCTGATGTCGTCCAGGTCTTGCTCGGGCGAGGCTCGTTCAAGCTGCCGACCCCAAAGATACATTCAACAATTTAACCTGCTGTGTATTCAAAGGTTTCCTCAGACAAATGTATCTTATTATGTATTATAATTTCGTGTATAGTTAGGCAGACATTAGGCTTGGCTAGTGTTTCGATTCTATTGACAATTATTTGTAGTTAGAAAACCTGGATGGAGCATTTAGAGCGATGTAATTCGAACAGAGGAAGTGAGCGACGCGGTATTCGATAAAAGCTGGAACGTCCTCAGTTGGGATTCGTGTGTAGAATGTGTTTTTCGTTCTTCAAAAGGGTGGCGGTTAGACTGGATGGTCTTCTGGATTAACAAGCACTTGATCACTGTTAATGACGACGGGCTGTTTGGAGAGGTGGATATTCGTATACTCGTATACTGGTGGAAAGCGAAGTACTGGGCGTGTGGTCAATGTTTATGAGGACGGGCGGACAAAGGAACGTGGAACTGAAACGAGGCCCCGAACACACCACCGGTTAAAGAAAGTGAAAATTACTTAAAGTACCAAAATACGACACTGAAGTTTAGCAAGTCAATGAGTCATCACACTGCAAGATTCGTTGTTCTGAAACAAGACCACCGGAGTGAACCTCGCCTTAGTGACTCTTAACCTCAATGGTTAAGAACCAGTAAACCTCGCCTTAAACTATCACAAGTCAAGCCTGGCCTCGGGCCGGGCTTGGGGAGTAGAAGAACTCCCAGAACCTCATCAACCAGGTATCAACCAGTAGCCTGAGGTATGCCGCTAAGACGAAGAAATGCGTCAAACAGAACAACGCTATGCTGAAAATTCGTGACGCTATGAGGCACTAGGAAAAAATGTTCTACCAACGAAAATCAAATCTCTATATAAACACTTTTGGAAACCTTCAACAAAGATACTTTCCTGAGCGACTAACCTAGAGGATGGTAGACCCGCCACACATAAAAGAAAAAATCCCTCCCAGCGACCATGGCCTCTTAATACACTGAAAACTTTGAAATTTTATTGGGAGTCAAAATCCCTCGCGGGTCGACTTTTGGCATGGAAATGACAACTTCCTAACCAGGGATCTGCAGGGGGCCTCCCACCACTGACAATTTATACCCTCACTCACCACTACTTAAATTTATATATATGTGTGTGTGTGTGTGTGTGTGTGTGTGTGTGTGTGTGTGTGTGTGTGTGTGTGTGTGTGTGTGTGTGTGTGTGTGTGTGTGTGTGTGTGTGTGTGTGAGTGTGTGTGTGTGTGTGTGTGAGTGTGTGTGTAAATCACGAAGAAATTAACGTGCGATGAATGTGAAAATGTATAAACGAACGAAAATTTATATATGAAATTACTTGAGTGCTTTTGTATTAATCAACACGAAAGCGCTTAAGTAATTTCTTGTTTCATTTTCCTATCGTGGTTAGAAATTGTCACATTTATCGTCACGTATTAATTCCTTTGTGATCTGCGTGCGCGCGCTTGCACACACACTCACACACACACACACACACACACACACACACACACACACACACACACACACACACACACACACAACCAAGGTGTGTGTGTGTGTGTATTAAGAGGCCATGGTCGCTGGGAGGGATTTTTTCTTTTATGTGTGGCGGGTCTATGCATACCATGCAAGGTGATGGAGAAGATTGTGAGAAAAAACCTAGTAACACATCTGGAGAGAAGAGACTTCGTGACAACCCATCAACATGGGTTCAGGGAGGGTAAATCTTGCCTTACAGGATTGATAGAATTCTACGATCAGGTGACAAAGATTAAACAAGAAAGAGAAGGGTGGGCGGACTGCATTTTTTTGAACTGTCGGAAAGCCTTTGACACAGTACCCCATAAAAGGTTGATGCATAAGCTGGAGAAACAGGCAGGAGTAACTTGTAGGGCGCTCCAGTGGATAAGGGAGTACCTAAACAATAGGAAGCAGAGAGTTACAGTGAGGGGTGAGACCTCAGACTGGCGTGAAGTCACCAGTGGAGTCCCACAGGGCTCTGTACTTGGACCTATCCTGTTTCTGATATACGTAAATGATCTCCCAGAGGGTATAGACTCATTCCTCTCAATGTTTGCTGACGACGCCAATATTATGAGAAGGATTAAGACAGAGGACAGCTTGAGGCTTCAAGAAGACCTGGACAAGCTGCAGGAATGGTCGAACAAATGGCTGTTAGAGTTTAATCCAAGCAAATGTAATGTAATGAAGATAGGGGTAGGAAGTAGGAGACCAGATACAAGGTATCACTTGGGAGATGAAATACTTCAAGAGTCCGAGAGAGAGAAAGACCTGGGGGTTGATATCACGCCAGACCTGTCCCCCTGATGCTCATATCAAGAGGATAACAGCAGCAGCATATGCCAGGTTGGCTAACATAAGAACGGCCTTTTGAAACTTGTGTAAGGAATCTTTCAGAACATTATCTACCACATATGTCAGACCAATCCTGGAGTATGCAGCCCCAGCATGTAGTCCATATCTAGTCAAGCATAAGACCTAAACTGGAAAAGGTTCAAAGGTTTGCCACCAGACTAGTACCCGAGCTGAGAGGTATGAGCTACGATGAGAGACTACGGGAATTAAACCTCACTTCGTTGGAAGACAGAAGAGTTAGGGGGGACATGATCACCACATTCAAGATCCTCAAGGGAATTGACAGGGTTGATAAAGACAGGCTGTTTAACACAAGGGGCACACGCACTAGGGGACACAGGTGGAAACTGAGTGCCCAAATGAGCCACAGAGATATTAGAAAGAACTTTTTTAGTGTCAGAGTGGTTGACAAATGGAATGCATTAGGAAGTGATGTGGTGGAGGCTGACTCCATACACAGTTTCAAGTGTAGATATGATAGAGCCCAATAGGCTCAGGAACCTGTACACCTGTTGATTGACAGTTGAGAGGCGGGACCAAAGAGCCAGAGCTCAACCCCCGCAAGCACAACTAGGTGAGTACAAATAGGTGAGTACACACACACACACACACACTTCCATTTATACATTTTTTGTCTTTTTATTTACACTTTTCCAGAGTACAGAAAAGAGCATTCACATCCGCGAGGTTTTGAAAGGCATTATATATACAAATACAAATGTGATTTGAAGGATCTGCTTATATCGGGCTGTGTGTGCGTGGAGACTCTTCCATCGGCCTGTATGGCTGACAACAGTAACAGATCGTACCTGAAAACCTACATAAACTATTACCGTTAACCCAATGCTGACGAGCCACGCATGTAAGTACGCAAAAAATCGCCGAAGCGTCTAGGATAAAAATGTCATTTACTTTCAGTGAGAGTCTCAGGCCTGCCGAGCTCTCTGGGCGGTGTTACAAGCGTCAGGTTGGAAGGGGCTTTTGTCTAACCTGAAGCGTTCGATCCTAACCGATACTGAAGTGTGAATGATTTTGGTGCTGTACTGACCATGAAGCACAGGTGTTTTTACGCTGTGGTCGGAAGCGTATAATTTGCGGCGTGCTATGGGTGAGGAATGATTGTTTGCAGGGGTCAGGCTTGGTCAGTCTCTCTCAGATGTTGACCAGACCACACACTAGAAGGTGAAGGGACGACGACGTTTCGGTCCGTCCTGGACCATTCTCAAGTCGATTGTGATGCGAACCATCTCTTTCAGATGGTTCGAGGCGTTGTGAAATGCATGTTAAATATGATTACCCGCTGTCAGATATGATGCAACCCAAAACAGTCTACTAACTTTCAGAGTACCTATGAATTTAGTGTTTGGTGTAAGGAAGCGTGGTCAAATACCCTGCCCAGGTATCGTAACCCAGAACCAGCCTGCTGTGAGCCAACTGCGCTGGCCACTGTTCTCCTGGTCACTATGTAAGGAAATAGTGAGATAATCGTGTTTAAGTGTAGTCAAGGGGTTCGCTTTGGTGCCAAGGAGTTCATTGTGGCGTCAAGAACTTCGTCATGACGTCAAGGACTTCGTCATGGCGTCAAGTACTTCGTCATGGCGTCAAGTACTTCGTCATGACGTCAAGTACTTCGTCATGACGTACTTAGAAGTAAAGTGCCATGATCTAGAAGTTGAAAGCCTCAAACTGTGATTATTCACTGCAATCAGAATTAACCATTCATATTGAAATGCTCATTCAGAAACAAACGTGAACTCTCTACGTATTCAATGTGTGAATTCATTACACTTGCACATGTAATCTTACATATAACCAATGTATAATCTAAGGACAATGTTGATTAATGCCGAGTTAAGGTAAGGGAGTAGCAGACATGGTTAATGAAGCACCCTGATTAAGACGAAGCTTTCTGCGCCTGAGTCACACTTAATGAAACAATGATAGATGAAGCATTGACTTTCTGCATCCGATCGAGCATGTACCATATTTCTGAGAAGTGGTCATGGCTTTTCGATGTGAAAACAAACATGTTGTTGTTGTTGTTATAGATTCAGCTATTCGGAACAAGTTCCAAGTAGCACGGGCTATAGTGAGCCCGTAACTTACCTGGCACAGGAGCGGGGAAAGAAGCACGGGCTATGGTTAGCCTCGTGGACGGGAGATGTCTCCGGTCGAAAACAAACAGTTATCGACCAAGATAACAAGACGTGGATAGTGCCTAGGGTCTTCAAGATGCTGATGGAGCGCCTACCCCTCACCTGTCTTTCTCAGCGCCAACAGGGGAGTTGAGGTGGTGATGAGTAAGGGGAGGTGAGATGTTAGGTGCTAGGTGGTGATGAGTAAGGGGAGGTGAGATGTTAGGTGCTAGGTGGTGATGAGTAAGGGGAGGTGAGATGTTAGGTGCTAGGTGGTGATGAGTAAGGGGAGGTGAGATGTTAGGTGCTAGGTGGTGATGAGTAAGGGGAGGTGAGATGTTAGGTGCTAGGTGGTGATGAGTAAGGGGAGGTGAGATGTTAGGTGCTAGGTGGTGATAAGTAAGGGGAGGTGAGATGTTAGGTGCTAGGTGGTGATAAGTAAGGGGAGGTGAGGTGCTATGTACAAGGACGTGATGAGTATGGATTAATGACAACTTCTGGCGCTGTGTATATGTCGATGTTTCACGGCTTTAAATGAAATCTATTCACTCTATAAACATCTTCCGAGAATCAAACAGTCCACAGCAATAAAATAAAAATAATAATATATATATATATATATATAATATAAATTAAAGTTTTATTATTTGTTATTACAACAATCAGAGAAGGATGTTAGCAGCAGGACCTTTAGAGTCTTCTTAAGCATCAAGTACCGTGATTAAGACAACACTTTACTCAGGTTTTTACCGGCAACTTTGCAAAGTTGGGGGCAAGTTGCTCGTGTTTCCTGGGAAACAAACTTGGTAAACTTTTATCGCAATCGTGATAATTGTAAGGCAACAGAGTAACTTTTCCCATAATCCCACACCTCCAAATGAGCCTTGTACCACCACCCTGGGAGTGTACAGTGTGGCTAGTGTTCCACTCGCCCGCTACACTGGCTGCGTAGTGTTCCACTCGCCCGCTACACTGGCTGCGTAGTGTTCCACCCGGCCGCTACACTGGCTGGGTATTATTCCACCGGGCCGCTACACTGGCTGGGTAGGGTTCCATCCGGCCGCTACACTGGCTGGGTAGGGTTCCACCCGGCCGCTACACTGGCTGGGTAATGTTCCACTCCCCCTCAACACTGGCTGCGTAGTGTTCCACCCGGCCGCTACACTGGCTGGGTATTGTTCCACCTGGCCGCTACACTGGAAAGGTATTGTTCCACTCGCCCGCTACACTGGCTGGGTATTGTTCCACCTGGCCGCTACACTGGCTAGGTATTGTTCCACTCGCCCGCTACACTGGCTGGGTATTGTTCCACCTGGCCGCTACACTGGCTGGGTATTGTTCCACCTGGCCGCTACACTGGCTGGGTATTGTTCCACCTGGCCGCTACACTGGCTGGGTATTGTTCCACCTGGCCGCTACACTGGCTAGGTATTGTTCCACTCGCCCGCTACATTGGCTGGGTATTGTTCCACCTGGCCGCTACACTGGCTAGGTATTGTTCCACTCGCCCGCTACACTGGCTGGGTAGTGTTCCACTCGCCCGCTACACTGGCTGGGTATTGTTCCACCTGGCCGCTACACTGGCTAGGTATTGTTCCACTCGCCCGCTACACTGGCTGGGTATTGTTCCACCTGGCCGCTACACTGGCTAGGTATTGTTCCACTCGCCCGCTACACTGGCTGGGTAGTGTTCCACTCGCCCGCTACACTGGCTGGGTAGTGTTCCACTCGCCCGCTACACTGGCTGGGTAGTGTTCCACTCGCCCGCTACACTGGCTAGGTATTGTTCCACTCGCCCGCTACACTGGCTAGGTAGTGTTCCACTCGCCCGCTACACTGGCTAGGTATTGTTCCACTCGCCCGCTACACTGGCTAGGTAGTGTTCCACCCGGCCGGTGTGAATGCTAATGGTTATGTCTCATGGAATTCCGACACATAATTGCCTTTTAACCTGTCTTCCCGGAACCAGCCCTTGCTGTACGATACTCCAGTTGGTTGCCGTTAAGGACATACGGCCCATGATGGGTAAGCTTGCGACTGGCCGTGGTTTATCGGCCTCGTCACAACAGCCTGTCTTAATAAATGGTCGTTAATCCATAGCAGTTTGACCTGCCTCTTTATGCGTTCCAAACACTTCATTCGTGATTCGCAAATGACTTCTTGCTAATATTACGAGTCTTCTATCATAGGGCCCAACGCAAAATCATACTATTTCGTGATCTAAGTTTCTTCCGTAGGTCTAGAAGCCAGGGGCTGGATTCACGAAGCAGTTACGCAATTACTTACGAACCTGTACATCATTTCTCAATCTTTGGCGGCTTTGTTTACAATTATTAAAAGTTAATGAGCTCCGAAGCACCAGGAGGCTGTTTATAACAATAACAACAGTTGATTGACAAGTTTTTATGCTTGTAAACTGTTTAATAAATGTAACCAAAGCCGTCAAAGACTGATTAAAGATGTACACGTCCGTAAGTACTTGCGTAACTGCTTTGTGAATCTGGCCCCAGCAACATAGGGCCAGATGTGATCTATATCAGAATTACCAAATTCCGTTACTACATTACCATACAGAAAATTGGTCGCAAAATATTTTACGTAGAAACAATTGGTCAGCCGTCCTCACCTAACGCTCATTATTCTTTCAAAACTCTAAATTTCCGTCGTTTTCCTGCGTCCAGCTTCACGGCGTTTGGCGTCCCCGGCGTCTGGTTTTGCTCAGCTTCTCCGGACAGCGTTACCGGACAGTGTCCCCGGACAGCGTCCTCGGACAGCGTTACCGGACAGCGTTACCGGACAGCGTCCTCGGACAGCGTTACCGGACAGCGTCCTCGGACAGCGTTACCGGACAGTGTTACCGGACAGCGTTACCGGACAGCGTTACCGGACAGCGTTACCGGACAGCGTCCTCGGACAGCGTTACCGGACAGCGTCCATCAATATGAAAACAGTAACTTTAAAAAAGGAAAAAATAATACCAAAGTAAAAACATTAATCAGAAAAAGAAAAAATATTAAGAAATTAAAATAATATATAAAAAACAAAAACTAATTATAATATTATTGTTTTGCAGTGTCATTAAAATTTACAAGCTACCAACTTAACTCCAAACGTTAACTTCGTTTTGAGAGAAAACACGAAAAAGAATCCAAAATATAATCCAGTATCGCACCACGAGAAAAACACAACGCAAGCGAAGCCCCACAAAACAAACCATAAATCAGAGCTATGAACTTCACGAAGAAAAATAAAATCTTAGAAAAACCAGCACACGGAGCATCACATCGGTCCGTTGCTCCACCACTCACACACCAAAGGCATACATATACATATCTGTGTATACATAGGGGGCAACACGGGGCACACTTACATCTGTGCTATACGACCAGTAAATTAGCATAACACAGTAGAAGGAACCTACAAAAAAAGGAACTGTTTGAGAGCGAGAGCAGCTGGGGGAGTTCCGGGGCGTGGAGCAACATGCAGATTTTCTCCCTGGCCGTTTTTGGAGTCTGGCTAAAAAGCGTGAAAGCGCTTTCATAGATGACCGAACTCTTGCAAATTGGTTCTTTGACCGCGGCCTCGCCCTGGGCCCTGACACTGTGTAGCAGGAGGACTTGTTTGTGTGGGGGGAGGGGCGGGGGAGAAGGGGGAAGGTGTGGGTGGAGAGAGAGGGGGGAGAGGTGTGGGTGGAGAGAGGGGGGAGAGGTGTGGGTGGAGAGAGAGGGGGGAGAGGTGTGGGTGGAGAGAGGGGGGAGAGGTGTGGGTGGAGAGAGAGGGGGGAGAGGTGTGGGTGGAGAGAGGGGGGAGAGGTGTGGGTGGAGAGAGGGGGGGAGAGGTGTGGGTGGAGAGAGAGGGGGGAGAGGTGTGGGTGGAGAGAGGAGGGAGGGGGTGGGTGAATAGACTGAGGAGGATGACGGGGTGGGTGGGGATAGAGGGAAGGTGGGATTATTTTACATGTGTTCCGGGGGTCAAGGTCCCAGCGGCCCAGTCTCTGACCTGACCTCCTGTCTGATCAGTAAGATGTAGATAAATAACCAACAACAAGAAGAGAAGGAAGCAGCAACAGTGAGCAGGCGAGGAAGAAGGAGGAGGAGGACATAAGAAGTTACAAGTACTAGGAAGGTCGCTAGGATGTCACTCTGAGAATACCCTCAACTCCCTCCGCAAAAACTTCGCTTGGAGGTCTAATTCCAAACTTTCCGTGAGGGGTGAGGTCTCAGATTGGCGGGACGTCACCAGTGGAGTCCCGCAGGGTTCAGTCCTTGGAATCTATACTGTTTCTGATATATGTAAACGATCTCCCAGAGGGTATAGAATCGTTCCCCTCATTGTTTGCTGATGATACAAACATTTATGAGGAGGATTAAAATATAGGATGATGTAGGCTACAAGATGACCTAGACAGACTGAATGAATGGCCCAACAAATGGCTGCTAAAGTTCAACCCGAGTAAATGCAAAGTAATGAAACTAGGCGGTGGAAACTGGAGGCCAGACACAGGATACAGAATGGGAGATGAAGTACTTCATGAAACAGAGAAAGATCTAGGACTTGATACCACACCAAACCAGTCTCCTGAAGCCCACATAAAAAGAAATACATCTGCAGTATATGCGAGGCTGGCTAACATCAGAACAACCCTCAGGAACCTGTGTAAGGAATCATTCAGAACCCTATATACCACATATGTAAGACCAATCCTGGAGTATGCAGCCCCAGCATTGAGCCCGTACCTTGTTAAGCACAAGACGAAGCTTGAAAAAGTTCGGAGGTATGCCACTAGGCTAGTCCCAAAACTAAGAGGCATGATTCACGAGGAAAGGCTGCGGGAAATTCATCTCACGACACTGGAAGACAGAAGAGTAAGGGGAGGCATGATCACTACCTACAAAATTCTCAGGGGAATTAACAAGGTAGATAAGGATAAACTGTTTAATATGGGTGGTACGCAAACAAGGGGACACGGGTAGAAACTGAGTACCCAAATGAGCCACAGGGACGTTAGAAAGAACTTTTTCAGTGTCAGAGTAGTTATTAACAGGTGGAATGCATTAGGCAGTGATGTGGTAGAGGCTAACTCCATATGCAGTTTCAAATGTAGACATGATAGAGCCCAGTAGGCTCAGGAACCTGTACATCAGTTGATAGACTGTTGAGAGGCGTGACCAAAGAGCCAGAGATCTTGACACTGCCTACGTGAGGCCAGTCTTAGAGTATACCGCCTCATCATGGAGTTCCCATCTGAAGAAACACATAAGGAAGCTGGAAAAGATTCAGAAGTTTGCAACGAGACTCATCCCAGCACTGCGAGGAATGGGGTATGAAGAGCGCCTGAAGGAACTGAGCCTTACGACACTAGAAAATTGAAGGGAGGGGGGGGGGGGGGAATATGATAGGAACGTATAAAATACTCAGGGGGATTGACAGAGTGGACATAGACGAAATGTTCACATGGAACAGTAACAGAACGAGGGGACATGGGTGGAAGCTGGAAACTCAGATGAGTCACAGAGATGTTAGAAAGTTTTCTTTTAGCGTGAGAGTAGTGGAAAAATGGAATGCATGTAAGGAGCAGGTTGTGGAAGCAAATTCTATTCATAATTTTAAAACTAGGTAAAATAGGGAAATAGGACCGGAGTCATTGCTGTAAACAACCGATGGCTCGAAAGGCGGGATCCAAGAGTCAATGCTCGATTCTGCAGACACAAATAGGTGAGAACACACACACACACACACTGACACACACATGTGATTCATGAATTATGTTCAATAGACAAATGTCGCGATCAACACAGTTTGGCACAAAGACTTGAAAACAATTACTGTTTTGTTTTCGAAATCCAAAATCCAAACACAGTTTTGTTTTCGAAAATTACGAAATAACTAAAAAAATTATAATAATTAAATTCACAGCTTTGGATGTTGAAGATGTGAATTTTTAACTAAAAATGAGTTAATATCTGTGATGTTTATTTAGGAATTTGAAAGATAAAATATGGATATAATTTGAATCGTTAAAACGTGTTCGCTGTCTATCGAACCACATTTTGACGAATTGCATAATCATTGAAGATTCTAATTCAATGTTCTTAGATTCATATATTCTTAATTGTATACCCATCCATTATTTATAGAAATTTGTTAAGGGTTAAAACAGTCCGAAATTACGATTTTGTTATAATTTGTTTGTTCAGTTTGTTTTACTAACAATTTTCTCTCATCTGTTTTACCTGTCAGTTTGTGATTTGTGATATTTACTGGAATCAGTAAAATTCTTACTTAAAAAGTTAACGGATGAATACAGAGTCTAATCCAAAAGTTTGGAAGCACGAATATCGAAGAAGAACAAGGAGTATTGACCTTATCACTTTAGCTTACAGGCAGGACTCAGCGTTCGGTAGATATAAGAATATTTGGTTTGTTAAAATACAGAGAATTCATTGAAAAGGAAGCAGAACATTTTAGCAACGCTATTGTAAACTGTCATTTAAAAACAACCGAAATCGCCACAATAACTGTGTTCTACTTAATGAGTTCCTTCCATCATGTTCAACAATCCACCGCTTGCACTCTGTCCTCTTATAAATTACGGCTGAATTGGCCGTTTGCTAGTATGGCCGAATAAGGACGTAATATAAAAATGAGAAAAAAATGAAAATAAATTTTGGATTTTTTGTTTCCAAAACAGTAAGTTAAGGGTCCTCTGGTAGGTTAGGTGGGCAGGAAAATTCTCATAAAGTTTCAAAACGTCATGAAAAATCGTTAATTGAAAGTTTCCTCTCCTAACCTTTCCGAGTAAGCCAGAGGACTCAAACAGAAAACGGGACAGTATATCACTTTCGTGAGCCGATTTCATTTAAAATTACGTCCATTTTGGCCATAGCGCGCATACGAGCGAAAAGCCACGTTATTTTTAGGAGGACGGGTTGCCCTAAATATATCGTAAATAGGTTGAGGTAAATGGCAGGCTCGCATGAAACATTTCCTTCTATATCTACCAGTTCCATAATGATAGAGTGGTAGATGACTGGTAGATACACATATCAGAGATGCAATATAATTGTCTACCTAAATGAATCAATAATTAATACCTCGTGTTTTGAGGATAATAATTAAGAGTTTACGTATTAATGATTAAAATAAAATTATTATAACGGCTGCTGGCGTTATCATAGAGTTAGTGACATTTGAGGAGGTGGAGGAGGTACTCTCCTTGTTTACATCTACTAGGCTCAGAAACAAAGATTAGAATTAGCTCTCTCTTACATTATCTTCTACTTAGCTTGTACCTAATAATACATTTTTAGTATTTGTAACACAATCATTTGAACATATTATAATATTAACAATAATAATAATAATTATTATTAGTTATTAGTGAATTAAGTGGTTTTCTTCGCCAATTAATTCAGATTGTGATACTTATATGAAAGTTTCATTTAAAAACAATTAAGGAATTATAACTAACACCATATAGAGAAAGAGCAAACAATAGAGTACACCTAAACTGTGCTGTAGAGGGCATCAGAGAGAAAATGTACGTGACTGATAATGGCAGATAAAAATTAATTGAAGCTTCGAAGGCCTGTGATCAGATGATACCGATCAACACGGAACACTAGAAGAAGCAACAGCAGAAGAAGAGGGTTATCATCTATATATATATATATATATATATATATATATATATATATATATATATATATATATATATATATATATATATATATTTATTATTTTCTGGTTTAGGGCTTCTATCCCTCTAACTATTTTCTTAGCATCAGGGCTTAATTGAAATAGGAGTTCTCCAAAACTCATTTTCGTACTTTTAAGGTGAAGAAAAGAAGTGATTTACTATAGAGTGTATTACACTTATTTGTATAATTTGCACGACGTTTCGAACCTCCATGGTTCATTCTCAAGTGAACAGATCTTACAATACTAGTTGATTTTATACCCGCATTAGGTCAGGTGATAATACAATGAAGGTGAAAACATGGGGGGATACATAAGGGATAAACATAGGGGCTGCAGAAGGCTTATTGGCCCATACGAGGCATCTCCTATCTAAACACAAAGATTAATCCAGTGTAATTGGCCTGTTATGTTGGACATTGTCTTCTGTGTTGGCATCGATATGTTCTTGTCTTGTCCTTACTCTCAGTGGTGGGTAGAGTAAATAGTTCCGTGATTTGGGTGTTCATGGTAGGTCGCTCTATTCTTATGTGAATTGCCTCAAGAAGTCTTCAGGCAATTCACATAAGAATAGAGCGACCTACCATGAACACCCAAATCACGGAACTATTTACTCTACCCACCACTGAGAGTAAGGACAAGACAAGAACATATCGATGCCAACACAGAAGACAATGTCCAACATAACAGGCCAATTACACTGGATTAATCTTTGTGTTTAGATAGGAGATGCCTCGTATGGGCCAATAAGCCTTCTGCAGCCCCTATGTTTATCCCTTATGTATCCCCCATGTTTTCACCTTCATTGTATTATCACCTGACCTAATGCGGGTATAAAATCAACTAGTATTGTAAGATCTGTTCACTTGAGAATGAACCATGGAGGTTCGAAACGTCGTGCAAATTATACAAATAAGTGTAATACACTCTATAGTAAATCACTTCTTTTCTTCACCTTAAAAGTACGAAAATGAGTTTTGGAGAACTCCTATTTCAATTAAGCCCTGATGCTAAGAAAATAGTTAGAGGGATAGAAGCCCTAAACCAGAAAATAATAAATACAGAATATGCGGTCATATTCAATGAAACATGTTTGAAAGAAAACCTGCTGCCAGTATACACCAATATATATATATATATATATATATATATATATATATATATATATATATATATATATATATATATATATATATATATATATATATATATATATATATATTATATATATATATAAGCTTATTATATATATATATAAGCTTGGCTTATTATATATATATATATAATAAGCCAAATTTTCCTGAATTAATATATTTTCTCAAATTTTTTTCTTATGAAATAATAAAGCTACCCATTTCATTATGTATGAGGTCAATTTTTTTTTTATTGGAGTTAAAATTAACGTAGTTATATGACCGAACCTAACCAACCCTACCTAACCTAACCTATCCTATCTTTATAGGTTAGGTTCGGTTAGGTAGCCGAAAAAGTTAGGTTAGGTTAGGTTAGGTTAGTCGAAAAACAATTAATTCATGAAAACTTGGCTTATTAGGCAAATCGGGCCTTGCATAGTAGGCTGAGAAGTGCGTTCTGGCTACTAGGTACGACATTATATATATATATATATATATATATATATATATATATATATATATATATATATATATATATATATATATATATATATATATATATACACACACACACTAGCTGTACCCGGCCACGCGTTGCTGAGGCACATTTTTATTCAGAAAAATAAATTATTTTATGTAACACTAAAAGCATATCCTGTATAGTAATATATTATAAATTCACAGATGATGCAGTGCAAAAACTTTGTTACTAGCTCTCTCATTATATTAATAAAGTGTGTGTAGATAATATAAAATTATAAATGTAAAAATATCCGCTAAGATCTGATTAAGACCTTTTGTTGCTCTCTGTAAACCTTTTTTTTTTGTACACTACCGCTCACGAGACGAGTATGGAGACACATTAACCAATCGCCCTCCGACGTTCAGCAATTAAGTCAATGATGTGAAGAGTGTACAAGTCCACAAGGGCCGTGATGAGGGTTTGAACCTACTCACAGGGTGTTCATACAACGGGATGAAAGAGTGTATATTTGCACCTGACGTCCTGATGCCACTCATCATGTATGAGTCAATATTTAAGTAGTCAATATATAATGAACCATTTTGAAACACTTATCAATGATTCCACAAAACAGCTTTTTCAAAATTAGTTGATAACCTGAACTTTTTACAAAATAGTTTCGAGTTTTCTGACCTTTCTTTGTTTATGAATTATGAATGTCAGCTTGAGAGCATTCTGTCAAATAGACAAAGGAAAACTTTTTCTGATTAAGAATGTTGGAGAGAATATAACATTTACGTATCCAAACGAACATTCAAAATGTCAGCTCGTATTTTCTAGAAATACGAGTGTAACACAAACAATTTAAACAAAATCTAGACATTATACAGCTTAGAAGGAAGTACAGAGCAACTGGCAACTGAGCTTAAAAACTACGGTCTCCAACCTGATCATTTCTGTAATGAGCTTGATCTTGAACTGAGTCTATTATTATTGTATTATTGTAAATGTGCTGTATACACATTTACAACAATACAATTCGAGACAAGTTCAAGTTCCTGATACCATTATCACCAACGTGAGATCATGAACATATTAAAAGGAAGAGTGTTACACTTTTTCGGATAATATATTTTCCACAATTTTTCCCCCACCCCCACTAAGCCCCAGATACACCTCCTCCAGCAGTTCATGATCAAACCCTGACCATAAAGAGGACTCCAATTCCAGCATTGGATTCGAACCTCATACACAATATGAACTTTCGTTCTGGCTTTCCTTGCTTATGATCTTTGTACTCCAAGTACATACTTAAATGCTCTAATCATGTTAACAAGGAGTGCTGACTTAGCGTTAGCCCCTTTTGCATCTCTTTCTTTTATGTTGAATTATCTCCTCTCCACTTCACCTCTACACTGCTTGCAGTTTTCTTTATTCCTATTAACTCTTATGGTACACTTCAACTTCAAATTTCTCGTTTATCACCTTACTTTCTTACCTTATTTATTGAGTCTATCCGTCTTTCGTTACACGACATGATAATGGTCCAGGTTATCTTCTTGAGGTTATCTTGAGATGATTTCGGGGCTTAGCATCCCCGCGGCCCGGTCCTTCGACCAGGCCTCCTTGTTTGTTACACATAGCAGCCTGAAGCAGCTGTCTAACTCCGAGGTATCTATTTACTGCTAGATGAACAGGTGCATCAGGGTGAAAGAAACTCTGCCCCATTTGTTTCCGCCTCCGCCGGGGATCGAACTCGGAACCTTATGACTACGAATCCCAAGAGCTGTCCACTCAGCCGTCAGGCCAAAACGGACTGAAGAGTCATCGCCTCCTTTATCTTCAGATGTGCAGGTTATGCGTCTAATGTTATACCATTATCAAATTGTGTATTAATTTTAAAGTTTCGCTTTGTTATTGAAGTTTCTAACACATTAAACCGATAAAAACCTAAGTACCTTGTATGTATCCAAGGAGCCGCTGTATGGCTTGTATGTATCCAAGCAATCTTTACATTAATAAACATGTAGTTAGACTGTTCAGACTTTAAACCCATATCTAGCCGCTCCTGCAAGTCTGAAGGAGCGTCTGTGGCGAGTCTGAAGGAGAGTCTGAGGCGAGTCTCAAGTGACACAGAAGACTATCTTCCCTGTATAAATAACTAACCCTGACCAGTCCCACGATTCATCAAGCATTTACGTGTCCACTTGCGACACCTGTACATCATCCAGCCATAACGGCGGCTCAATTTACCTTAACTTAACTTAATAGTTGAGGAGTTGCCAGGTTGCCCACAGCAACAACACGCTCCGGTCGGTAACAACGCCTGTGACCTTCCAAGGTCGCAAGTTTCAATACAAACCCGTCAAGTGACGAGTACATGAAGCTGGCACATTACGTGACAAAGGTTTTAGATATTTTTAGACGCAATGAATGTTGGGAAGAATGGGGGGATAGAGGGAGAGAAGAGAGAGCGAGAGAAGGGGGAGACAGAGAGAGAGAAATGAAGTCTCTTACCATGACCAACACCTTCAGCCTCGTCGTTGCCACCGGCATCACGACGCGGGTCAACTTCCATACCTGAAAATCAAAAGAACTAAATTACAGTGTTGCTTACGGCCGTGACGCAGGGGGCGCTGAGCCGTCCCTTGCAATGATCATAATCATATGTATTTGGCTCCGGAATCCCTATGCAATCTTCAAGTATAATTGGAGGAAACTGATTGGTACTCGTGCCTGCGCGGAGGGCGCTCCACCAGATGCCTTATATTATGGAATTGATCAATCTCTTAGAAATTAGACTTTTGGTAAAAAATATTTAAGTTTTTTAATCGTCGATTAGAAAAGCCCTCTTTTTGACGGGGGAGGAGAAGGGGCAGGTGGCCCCCTCACCTCAAAATTGACCTCAGGCGAATAATAGGCAAATATATCGACAAGAAGTCAATTCTCTATGTGGTTATTCACTCCACGGATCATACAATATACATATTAATGCTTAAAACACGAAAATACTTGTTTTTTATACGTACTTGACGAAAATTATGAATTTAATTTTAACTTAAAATGCATTGGTTTAGTGGATGCATATTGAAGCTTAATATTCTGCCGGACACCAAGATATTCCTCGAACTTTCTAGGACGGAACACGAAGATATTACTCAAGGGTTCATGGACGGAACACCAACACATATGAACTAGTGTACATTCAAGTATCCTTTTTCGTGACAGTGTTACACTGTGGCTAGTGACTATACGTGTGTTGGTCTAGGTATTAGTTGGATGTGTAATTAAGGCATCTTCGTACCTCATTTAATAATGCTACGACATATGCTAATACTCCTCTTTTTTAATTATTAATTGAAAACTTTGCAGTTGGCTCTATGTTTATTTTAAGAAAGTGACATTTGCTTTTAGATAAGATTGGAACGTATTCATGTTAAATCACAAATTACATGCATATAATGACAAAATCAAGTTGACTGAGAATTATAAAAACATATGCGTAGATAACGAGAAAACAACGAATATAAACTCAATTTCCTTTGACAATTGTAGCATATATAAATTCGCGTGTTCAGCGCTTGAAGGAGCGAGCCACAGGTGACCCTTGACCTCAGAACGCCAACAAACTACCCTCCATCCACCAGCAAAAAATTACTAAATACTTATATCGCGCACCGTTTTCACAAGGTCACTCGCGTAGAAGCTATTGTCACCACGAATGATTAAATCTTCACCAATAATCCATTGCTAATCTTTTCTAAGGCGATGAGGTGGCAACAGGCGACACACCTTCCTCACAAAGGTTTAGTGAGCACTGACTGCTGAGCCCGTCCTCATAAACAGAGATCAAAGTCCATTTCTTTCACCCGCCAAACCCCACTGTTTATAAATGAAAAACTGTTTACACACGACTCGCAACTGATGACGTCCGAACACTTCCGCTCATTTACAATGCTGTAAATGCTTCACCCACGTACTATAAATACAAAAAAATCGCCAACGGAACCTAAACACCTAACCTAACACATGCCTAAATATACACAGTATGCTTATACATAATAATATTAATTTATATATGGAAAAATTCCTATTTTGAATGAACAGCATGTTAAAATTGATGAATGCGTCTTTGGGATCGACAGCTGGATGGAATGGACTTGGTCTGAGGACGGATTGGACTGTTAAGCTAATTAGTCAAAGAATCTGTCCCCAGATTCTTTGATAAAGAATCTGGGTTCTGTCCCCTAGAACATTCTGGCGGTTGGCAGCCCATCTTCCAAACAAAGATCCAAAAGTGATTCCATGTACCTGCCAAACCCCCTGTTTATCAATGAAAAACGGTTTACACACGACTTACCAACCCGTCCTCGACTCAAGTCCATTACATCCAGCGGTCGACCACACAGACGCATTCACAAATTTTAACATGTTGTTCATTCAAAACGGGAATGTTCTCAAATATAAATTAATATTATAATATATCAGCATATTGTGCATATAGGCATAGGTTAGGTTAGGTGTTTAGGTTCTGGTGGCGATTATTTGTATTTGTAGTACGTGGGTGAAGCATTTACAGCGTTGTGATTCGAACAAAATTCGTCAGTGAAGCACTTGTTCCGGATATGTTCGAACGTTAGCAGTTGTGAGTCGTGTGTAAACCGCTTTTCATTTATAAACAGGGGGTTTGGCGGGTGCATGGAATCACTTTTGGATCTTTGTTTGGAGGACGGGCTGAGTATTTACAGCGTTGTGGTTCGAACAAAATTCGTCAGTGAAGCACTTGTTCCGGAAGTGTTCGAACGAAATCAGTTGTGAGTCGTTTGTATACCGTTTTTCATTCATAAACAGTTTTTTTTGGGGGGCGGGGGCGCATGGAATCACTTTTGGGTCTTTGTTTGGAGGACTGGCTGCGACTTACAACTGATTTCTTTCGAACACTTCCGGAATAAGTGCTTCACTGGCGATTTTTTTTCGAACCACAACGCTATAAATGCTTCACCCATGTACCACATATACAAATAATCGCGAACAGAACCTTAACACCTAAATTAACCTAACCAATCCTTATATATATATACACAATATGCATATATATAGGCATATTGTGCATTTTATATTACAAAATTAATTTATATTTAAGGAAATTCCTGTTTTGAATGAACAGCATGTACAAATTGATGAATGCGTCTCTGGGGTCGACCGCAGGATGGAATGGACATGGTCTGAGGACGAGTTGGACTGCTAAGAATGGCTACTCTGTCCCCAGAACCTTCTGGTGGTTAGAGGCGCAATATACCTCCCTGAAGCTGTGGCCAGCAAACGACCCCGAACACACATTCAGCAATTTTATCAGCCCGTTAAATGTTAACATTTTAACATTCGAAACAGCAATTTCTTCAAATTTTAAATTAACATTAATACAAACTAACATATTATTGTTCATATTTAGGCATAGGTTAGGTTAGGTGTTTAGGTTCTGTTAGCGATTATTTGCATTTGCAGTACGTGAGTGAAACATTTACAGACTTGCGATTCGAACAGAGATCGTCGGCGAAGCACTGTTCGAGAAATGTTCGAACTACATTTCTAATCACCAGAGGCAAAAGCCCGCTTACTGTTCCTCGACCCCCTGCCCCGGAACCTGAAGAGCATGGAAAGATTCGCAACCTTTGACCATTCATTGTAATCCTCCACATGTAACCTTTCACCATGTTAAAAAAAATGAGGGAAGGGGGAGAGGGAGGAATGGGGTGGTAGAGGCAGGCGAAAAAAAACAAACCTGCATTGGTTTTGAGGGTCTTTCCTTCTATTTCTTTCTTTCTTTCTTTCTCTGTCTGTCCGTCTGTATGCCTGTCTCTTTTTCTATCATTTATATATATCTACATTTACATAAAATTCTGGCATTTATTCGTAAATACAAATACGATTTACGCGAGATACATATATGGATTACATACATGAATGCATGCATACACGAGTGGTCATAAATTATGTACTAATTCACATAAACATATATTTCAGCTTGCATGCTAGCGCTATTGCTCCACAGGGAAAGATTGCATGGATATAGTCGTGGTAAATTACTTTGAGAGAGAGAGAGAGAGAGAAGAGAGAGAGAGAGAGAGAGAGAGAGAGAGAGAGAGAGAGAGAGAGAGAGAGAGAGAGAGAGAGAGAGAGAGAGAGAGAGAGAGAGAGAGAGAGAGAGAGAGAGAGACAAACAATAAATATCCGTCACTTCATCTCTCATCTCCTGTTACTCTATCAGACTTGGACAAAACTATTTTATTATCGATCTAAACCTAAATATTTCATCTCAAATTTCGAAGGACGATGAACTCCCCGACGAAGCCTCGGTATTCTTATGCTATAACCACCTGTAGCTTCGATATCTTTCAATAACTATCAAATTTCTGCACGGGTTAGGCATTTCTGAACCGGGTTTGCGAATTTACTGTTAAACATGTACCCGATTCCAGCGTGACTATATTCAGAAAAATAACCATAAAATGGCCATTTATACCACGGAACTGATCAATAACCTCTCAGTTAAGCACCGGTCGTCACCTACTCTACTCGTCATCGTGGTGAGAGAAGCTTCATATTGTCTGAAGTAAGATGCCATTAACAAAGTACTTTCTTTAGGTTTCTGCAGGCAATGAAGAGATTGGAAATCTTATTCTTTTGCTAAGTCTAAGTCACATTAATAATAAATGTCACATTTACAGTCTAAATGTCTAAGGCACATTTATTTAATAATAATCCTCCTAACCTAACCAAAATAAGAGATACAGTTTTGTATTTTATACATGGAATGAACACGTTGTGTGACGTCACAATGGGGACGTAATTTGACCCCATAGTAGTAATACCTAGACTACTGTGTAGTAATACAGTAGTAACAGTAGTAATAGTAGTAATACCTTGACGTGAAGATAGAAAACTCTTCCTCTTGTATAAGGGAAACACTTATAACTGCGCTTCTAGTTATTAGTATGTCGGGAAGCTCCATCATTCGTGGCACTCAAGAATACACAGAAGCAGAGAAATAGAATTGGTTTGTGAATATTAGAGACATTAGGCAAATCATTGATATATATATAAGAAATAGAAGAGGTCCTAAGATGCTGCCCTGTGGCACTCCAACGTTAATTGGTAGAGTGGAAGAAATTGTATCATTGATGCAATAATAATCACAACAAAAAACACGTGATTCGGTTATGTGTAAGTTTCTTTAGATTCACGAAAGTAAAGTAAGGAAGTTCACGAGAATTACAAGAAAACGTTCGGAATTTTCGTTTCATTTTCCCAAGTGGATACTTACGCATATTTATAATATTTATTCAATAATAGAGTGTCTATCTTAGATGCTGAGGACATTCTTAGATGCTGAGGACATTCTTAGATGCTGAGGACATTCTTAGATGCTGAGGACATTCTTAGATGCTGAGGACATTCTTAGATGCTGAGGACACTCTTAGATGCTGAGGACACTCTTAGATGCTGAGGACATTCTTAGATGCTGAGGACACTCTTAGATGCTGAGGACACTCTTAGATGCTGAGGACATTCTTAGATGCTGAGGACATTCTTAGATGCTGAGGACATTCCTAGATGCTGAGGACACTCTTAGATGCTGAGGATGTTCTTAAATGTTGTGAATATTCTTATATGTTGTGGTTACCCTTACACGCTGAACACACTTAAATTCTGAGAACATTCTTACATGGTGTTAACATTCTTAGATGCTGAGGACATTTTTAGATGCTTTTTATGCTCCTAGATGCTGAGGACACTTTTAAAAGCTGTAGACATCCCAACGCAGCAAGACAGAATGTACAAGTCTTTTAGCCAATTTTGTTTAACTCCTTGATATTGAAGACGAGGAAGAGAGATGATTAACGATGTTATGCAACCATTCACCAACACTCGTCGTTTGCAAAATCGTTCACGGTTATGGGTGAAACAAACCTCGTTCTTTGTTCATTAGAGCCTAGACTTTGAACAAGCATTCGTTTGATGCAAAATTTACATATCAATCAAACATTACAAAGGCACAATATCTGATTATGGGTAACGAATTGAATTAAATTTTTTTTCATCATCGGTTTTTTCCGCACGTAATGCATAATCACATCAATTACAAAAATAATACTTGAACTTTTGTTTTCATTCTTGTTTTTTTGACATTATTGGCTTCTATGTGATTGAGGGCGTTGGTGGAGCGGACGTTGGTACTTAGAGCGAGATGAGGATCCCCAGCTGTGAGGACGTTGGTAGAGCGGACGTTGGTACTTAGAGCGAGATGAGGATCCCCAGCTGTGAGGGCGTTGGTTGAGCGGACGGTGGTACTTAGAGCCAGTTGAGGACACCCAGCTGCAGCTGGTGCCATCAGGGGCGGTCTCCTGGTTGACCGCTGTATTCAGTCTTCCTGGAGATATATTTATAGAGACACATATCAACTTTGTTACACTACACTCGCGTTCATACGCATATACGCACACGAATACGCACGCACGCACACACGCACACACGCACGCATGCAATAATGCACACACACACACACACACACACACACACACACACACACACACACACACACACACACACACACACACACACACACACACACACACACACACACATTTTGGGGCCGGTGGCCAAGCGGACAGCACGCTGGATACCAATGTGCATGGGAAATAGGCTTACAGGTTCCGGAAGATGAGAGGAAATGTCAGCACTGTGGAGAAATGCCCGACAGACCGCTGAAATATTATGTAACACAGTACACAGTTACAAACCCATTAAGATTTCAACTTAGATTCAACAGAGCAGAAGAAGTTGTTAAACACATGGGGCAAAATCTTACTGAAGCGACCATACGAGTCATAAATACTCATACTCCGCCCAAGAAAAACAGCAACAAGCAACACTTAGTGGGCCAGCCAGAGGCTTAGGGCCCGCGCATGAATATCCCTGCAAAAAAAAAAAAAACACACCTCTAGAACCACCACCACCACCACTCCTAGAACCACCATTACCACCATCAACACCACCACCACCATCCACACAATGTTTGGAAAGTCGACTACAGTGATCTAGCGGCCTCCACTAATCTCCCAATCATCATTTTGACCCCCAGGTGAAGATCCCAACCAGTTGGGTCTAATTCCCACTGATTCGTGGCGATTGTGGCTGATTCTCACTGATTAGCCTGATTATCCGATCTTTTAATTGGCCTCGCTGTAAGCTACTTTGCCGTGAGATAAGTATTGTATGAGTCTCCTGACCTTGATACCTGCAAGAGTTCGCCTCCTGCTTTGCGAGAAAGTTTCACAAAGTATTGAGCATATATTGAAAGAAATGATATTTTTTGTCCATTGATTTCTTCATCAACGATTATAATATACTCTGTAATAGTATGACAATAGAAGGTTAGACATAGACGAAGCACTAGACATTAAACAATCTCAGCCATCAGCCAGCTCACACTTAATTACATTCTACCATCTTGGAGACCAAGACAGAACATCCGGCACACTGCCCCAGCCACCACAGAGGGTAGCAGGCTGCAGTGCGTCGATTGGCCAATGCGACACTTCGTATCTCACTATCGGTTATAAGTTATATAACTAGATTGTATTCACTTAAATTTTGCTTCTGGAAGGGAAGGGAACTATGAGGAGAAAGCTCGATTGATTGATTGATTGATGAAGATTAAGCCACCCAAAAGGTGGCACGGGTATGAATAGCCCGTAAGTGGTGGCCCTTTTGAGCCATTACCAGTATCAATAGATGATACTGGAGATCTGTGGAGGTGCGACTGCAACCTGAGTGACGCGAGATGTCTCCCGAGAAAGCTTCAAGTCATTACGACTATATAGAACTTGGAAGGGATCAGGATAAGTATTTGGGATGGGACGGTGGGAAGGAATGGGGCTCAACCACTTGGACGGTCAGGGATTGAACGCCGACCTGCATGAAGCGAGACCGTCGCTCTATCCTCCAGCCCAAGTGGTTGGGCTTTTGCCTTAGGAAATATGATATGGTCAATGAAATGCATCTTTTAACGTCAGGCCATAAAACCATACACCATATGTGTGAGAAAGTAACACGTGTATTGAGATGACTTGATCATTTAAAACGATTCTGTAATGAACAGAGAATTGAAGAGTGTATATTCTAGGGAATTTGCGAGTAAGAGAAGGAGGGATTGGCTGATGATTGGCAGACATACTGCGGTGTGAGAGAAGTTGTCATCTGAATGCGAACAGCGGCAGGGAACGAGTCTGATTGAAAGCTGTTTGTTAAGAGGGATTGACTGTTTGACGTGTTTTATACATGTCAACGCAACCGGAGATTAACACTCAGTCTATGAAGTGGCACAGATGAGGCTTTCCAGTTTCGGAAGTATTTGGGCACTGGTACTCCTTGATGTTGGAGTGTGGTGGTGCTGGTACTCCATGATACTGGAGTGTGGTGGTGTTGGTACTCAGTGATTATGGAGTGTTTCACGAAACATATACGGAATGCCTTCTTTCTATAACTCTTCTTAATATAATCACCTGCTGTGTCTCCTTCCTATCTCTACATTTACCATGAAGAAAAAGGAGAAAATAGAACACTGGGTGTTCGAGTACCACCAGAAATTATACCTCTCCGTGGACTATATGTGTGTTCGTTTACTAAGTGTGCAGCTTTGGTGTCTGTCTGTTGGTGTCTGTTAGTCTGTCTGGCTGTCTGTCTGTCCATCTCGTGTCTCTTCGCCGCTTTTTTTTTTTAAAGTCTAACGTGTGGTGGGGGGGGGGGGGGGAGAAAAGGTACAAAAGCCACTCTAATTAGAGGATTTCTGAGAAGCTACTAAATGAAGATCCTGTTTTTCACACTCTCAGACTTTCCTGCTTGTCTGTCTGTCTGTCTCTTTCTGTCTTATTCAGTTCTCTGTATTTAATAATAGAACTTCATTCGTTCTTTTTGGCGCATACACACTCACTCACTGACTCTCACTCACTCACTTACACACTCAATCACACTCATTCTCTCATTCAATCATCTAATCACACTCATCGTCCTTTATCTCTCGTTTACTGCATGGCAACTTGACGAAGCCAGCTACAAAGTGGCAACTTGGCGAAGCCAGCTACACCGTGGCAACTTGACGAAGCTAGCTACACCATGGCAACTTGACGAAGCCAGCCAGCTACACTGTGGTCACTTGACGAAGCCAGCTACACCGTGGCAACTTGGCGAAGCCAGCTTCACCGAGGCAACTTGGCGAAGCTAGCTACACCATGGCAACTTGACGAAGCCAGCCAACTTCACCGTGGCAACTTGGCGAAGCCGGCTACACCGTCGCAACTTGACGTACCCAGTTCAGTGCGACTGTTTTTCCTGAGCTTATATGTGGGTCAGTGCTAAAGATTGTTGATGGTGGGCAAATTGTGGTTGTGTGGTAGAAGGCTGTTGGGTGAGAGATGGTGGTTGGGTCGTTAGAATTCGGAATGACATGCTCTTAGGTCGGGCCAGTACGCAGAACTCCAGTTGGTCGAAAGCTGTAGGTGAAGAGATCTCTTAGGAAGAACATCCACTCCTGGTTGACGTGACGGTCTGTCTGTCACGTCACGTTAATTTTCACTAATAAGTTGAATTGCTAACAGATTGCTCGACTCCATAATGAATGCTTCGTGTTATTCGCAAGGACGAGTTGTAGTTCATTTCTGGTACATTCACGCATGCAACGTTCGATCTTCTGAACAAGTTCAACCTTAATCTATATAAATAAAATTGGAAATGTTCGTTTGTTCAAAATCGCTAATCTCCGAAAGTTCTTCACCGATTGATTTGAAATTTTCACACAACTTTCCATTCGCATCCGAGCGGGTTTTTATATACATATTGTATAGATGTCAGGTCTGTGACGGGAAAAAACACGTTTTTTTTAAACTATGTTTTTCACAGTTTATCATGGTGGGGAAGACAAGGGGACAGAGGAGTGGAGGATGGTGGGGAGGACGAGATGACGGGGGAGTTGGGGATGGTGGGGACAAGGGGACAGGTGATTGGAGAATGGTGGGGAGGACAAGGGACAGGGGAGTGGGAGATGGTGGGGAGGACAAGGGACAGGGGAGTGGGAGATGGTGGGGAGGACGAAGAGATGGGGGAGAGGGGAAATGGTAGGGAAGACGAGGGGATAGAGGAGTGGGGAGCGGTTAAGAGGACGAGGGGATGGTGGAGTGGGGGATGGTGGGGGAGGACAAAGGGACGAGGGAGGGGGGGGGGAATAGTAGGGAGGACGAGGGGACGGGGAAGTGGGAGATGGTGGGGAGGACGAGAGGAATGGGGAGGGGGAATGGTGGGGAGGACTGGGGGACAGGGATAGGTTGTTGTGGCTCAGCAACGCACATGAGTTGCTGAGCTACAACAATGCGTGACCGGGTACAACTAGTTTTTTTATAAATTTTTGTCTGGCTGTACTGAGAGAGGACTGAAATATCTGCGTTATGGAGAGTTCAGTCGTACTGGGTAGTCGTCATCAGTTAATTGGTGGATTACAAGAAAGTGGGCTTGATCAGTACAATTGTTCCTAATTGCTGGATTAAGGAGTTGACGAACTTCCAAGAGGCCAGTGATAATTGGTGGATTATGGAGGAAACTGCCTCAGATCAATTGCCCAAGACTCTTTAACGAGGTCTAGCACTCTAATTGCAACACAAACTGTTACATATATTTTGTTTAAAGGTCGAGGAAACGACATTTCATCAGCCCGTAAGTGTGTTCTTCAAGAGAACGGAGCTAGAACATTTCCCACGACCCGTTGTCTTCTGTGTGTTTCGTATGTTATGGCAAGTAATCGCTTGGATAACAATTAGGGAGAATTACAGTGTAATTGCTTTGAGTCTAATTCTAGTGTGGAGTAAGGCTCCGTTACAAGCAAACATAGTCTTCAGAGAGAGACACTTCCTCCACACATGATGGAGATGCACTGGCTTGCTGATATTTATTCCTTATTAACGAAAAAAAATATTAAAAACTCAAAACCAGGAAGGAAAACTTACAACAGCTCCAAATGTTGAAGCTGTGTAGAGTTGAACCAATTGTAGTTCATTGCAAACGACGCAAACATGAAACGACTTGTAGATTCATAGTTGATTATCATGCATTTCACCTAATTATCTTCTATCCCCCTCTATTTTGAACAAACTAGAAGTAATACAGAATGAAGCCGTGAGTGATATTTAACGTCTCAAGATACAAAAGAATCATCAACATAAGACAAGAACTGAAACTTCCTACCATACTAGACAGAATCACACTAGTCAATACGACATTTTGTCTCAAATTCACTAGAGATGCGATATCGCCGGCAATCTGTTTTGCTCCCTAACTACACCAGCAATTGGTGGTAACATACCAACTCGCCCCCTTGTAAGATAAATGTTTGAGTTAAGATGCGCTTTAAGTCATCAAACTGAAAGTACTTTATAAATGCAATGTACCTGCCAATGATGTCCCTCTCTACCTGAACCCCACCATTCCACTATCAAACACACCCATCACCAAGAAAGGTAATGATCTTCTTGAAGCTGTCAAACTTGAAGCAATTGTTAGTTTAGTTCATTTATTATGCACCCCATACCCATCTTGTGGGTGGTAGTGGAAAGGGTTACAGAGGCACATAATGGGCTCAGGGACTGAACCCCACAATTCATTTAGCTAAGCAAGTTACAATCTTGATGAGCTAGTTACAAAATTCAATATAAGTCATCACATCAACTATCGAACACCTAATATCTTGCGAGCACCGATGGCTACATCCATGGTTCAATTCACTCGCCAACAGAACACACTGCAGCAGCCTGTAGGTGTAATAAAAACAATACTTACACACAAACTATTAGCGTTAGATTAAACTGGCTGAACTCGACACAAACATAACTGCACTGCAACTAACAACCAGTATACTAAAAAAAGACTGGAGGAGGAATAATATTTGTGATTCAGAATCACAAACATCTTCAAGCACTTGAAAACTTATCCTGTAAGATCGACAGTTAGAACCTCACAATAGCAATAATTATAATTAAACTGCTTACTGCACAGATGAAGGGCTTATAATATATTTTATATGGATACCATCTCACATAAATATAACCCATGTTGACACAGATATTGCAGTCAAATAAGCATGATATAAGGATGAAGGTGAACTAGACCCAGGTATACCATCTCTGTTATTAAGACTATATTGTTCCAAAAACTCACGTATGACAGTAGAGAATTTAAGACTCCAAAAGGTCTGAAGGCCAATTAGTAAAAATTTTTTTTAATTTGCTTTGAAATTATTTACTTCGGAAACCTAAGTACACAGCACGAAAAGGTAACCAGACTGTGCGACACAGTGGTTGCCAGGATCAGGTTGGGCTACAGTTACCTGTGGCAGGTGGCTACAAGTGACGGATCTCTCAATCCTGAGCACTCCAGGTGCAGGAACTGGGTCATGCTCTCATACACGTCAAGCCAGAGTGGGCGGGGTATGTCTCCGAGACAACAATACAAAGGATTCATCGTGTTGTGGGGTTTTTGATTTTGTTGACTGTTGTGGCCAGGACCGGCTGATTTATCGATTGGTAGAGCGGAAAAAGGAATTACAGAGGGGCACAAAAGCTCTTAGTCAGACCTCAGCGGAGTTTTTCCATTAATATATCTAACCTGCACACCTTATAATTATAATGACAACTAGTTACCAACTTTGGCATTGCAACATCTATCCATTTACAATAAAATATTACATATTAACTGGCAATTCTTTTGTTAATATATAAAATGATTTAAGTATGTTGTTATCAGTGGGTGACCTCTCGTATCAGTACTTAACTCTTGAAGCAAGTGTTTGAATCATATAATTTCTGATCATTTTATTCACGAATTGAGAATGATTACACTTTGGCTCTGGAGAACATATCAATACACGACCTAAGGCAAATGTCTTCCAGGGATTCAGTACATCATAAACTCTCGGTAAGAACAAGGGTAGTTCTTTACCGCAGCAGCGGGCGGCCAGTGCCGACCGTCAAAGCTGGAGCCGCTCTACAGACCATAACTGAGTCTGCCGCAGTCTACCATTCACCTATTTATACCACAGTCATACAAGGAATATTATACGATATCATAGGCAATCATCCGCTGCATGTCTCCAATTCTATTAAAGATAGGTATCCCGCCAGGGAGTGATGGGAGGGCGCCTGTATACGCAATTTTTGGCTACGATGTGTCGTAAAAGCCTTCCGGGATACGCTGGCGAATTCGCCATCAAACTCGCCCTCCTGCGAGACCCCTTTCAATAACTTGTCGTCGTGTACGGCGGCTGTGTTTTATTGGTCCAGTTGAAGCTATCTCTCGGAGGGCGAGTGTCTGGTGGCCCCGCTCCCGCTGCTCAAGTGATGATTGGGTTACATGATGGTTCCTCCCAAGATGCTGGGGGAGGGGGAGAGGAAGGGAGGGGGCTCAAAGAAGGGGCAGGGGGACGGAAGATGATACCAGAAGGGAGAAGAGTGGTATATGTTGCAAGGTTGCTCTAGTATGCATCTGCTTCAAGGTTAGCCTACAACAGTACTAAACTCCGTTTAAGACGGAGCAAAATAAACAGCACATGAGAGTTAAGTTTGTTGTTAAGGCAGCCACGGTGAGACTTGCTCGCAGCCATCTATCTTGCTCTCCCCCCATCCCTCTTCTCTCTCTCTCTCTCTCTCTCTCTCTCTCTCTCTCTCTCTCTCTCTCTCTCTCTCTCTCTCTCTCTCTCTCTCTCTCTCTCTCTCTCTCTCTCTCTCACACACACACACACAATACCACGGAACCTCATTGGAAACTAATCCGAGCCGAATGGGAAAGAATAATTGGAAGTTCGTGTATGCATCTAATCCAAACGGGACAGTTTTCTCTCAGCGATCCTGGGACAGGTTTTGTTACAAGTTTTCCCGGTCTCGCCCACCCCTCACACACACCTCCAACCCCCACCCACACCTCGTACAGACACACCCCCACCCACACCTCGTACAGACACACCCTCCACCCACAAACACCAACCAGCTCACTACTACCTACACATCACAATTCGCACATCATAACCCACACAGCACAATCCACACATTCGAGCTCACCAAATAAATAAATAAAACTAAGCAATATTTTTATTTCAATGGGTTCATGTTTTGAATTTTTGTCGCTTTTCATTCTCAAATTTTCCCCACAATACTTCCCCCCAATAACCCCCTCCCCCCGGTCCCCTCCCTTCCAACCTCCCCCTCACCCCTCTCCCTCCCCAACCCAGCTTACTGTCACCTTCAGATAAACAGACGAACATCACTTAATTAACTTATTATGTAAATTGTGGCAGATAATTTAGTCGTTAAACAGACACTCCCACACAGTTGCCACTTCGCCGCGAGTTGCCCAAAGTTTCGTCTAAGTTGGAGTTAAGTTTGTTCTCTGCGACTTGTCCTGTCCGCTACTAAGTTCCTGCGGGTTTAGTACCGAGACTTGGCTGTATTACTCGTGGCTTACCAATGACTGTTTTAATAGTAAGTACTTACTGAATTTGTGTTTTATTTGCATAATGTCAAACTCTTGATATATTGTCTGGATATCGAATACGGACGAGTTGTTTCCGCTGTGATGGGAAACTGGTCCAGAACTTTCACGACCATAGGAAACTTGCGCAGGGCCTTCACAAGCATTGGAAAGTGACTCAGAGCCTTCACATGCATTGAAAAGTTACTCAGAGCTTTGACAAGCATAGGAAAGTGGCCTAGAGCCTTCATAAGCATTGGAAAGTGACCCCGAGCCTTCACGCGCAATGGAAAGTGACTGAGAGCCTTCACAAGCAATGGAAAGTGACTGAGAGCCTTCACAAGCATAGGAAACTGCACAGAATCTTCACAAGCAATGGGAAGTGACTTAGAGCCTTCACAAGCAATGGAAAGTGACCCAGGGCATTCAAAACCACAAGAAGCTGGCAAAAAACCTTGATAGCAACTGATAACTGTCATAGAACCCTTTCAAAGACTGATAATGGTCACAGTGCCGAAGGTTGTGTGCGTTAAAGCACCGTTACAGCACGCAATCAGTGTAAAGCAGAGTTTCCACTCCGGAAAGCTAACTTCGCACGTCTCTTTAGATAAGTCAGAGAAGAGAGAAGTGGAAGCTGGAAGGGGATGATGTTAGACTGCATCAGTGTAAATATGGCTGTTATTCCGAAGAATGTGCAAAGTTGCATTTGAGGAATGGATATAGAAATGATGTAACGCATTTTGATTACGTTTATTTATCAGTGCAACCAAATCATGTGATTGCACTTATGCAGGATAAATGGGATGCAAACAAGTTGTGTGACAGTACCATTATATGATAAATGGGTTGAACCAAATTATGTGATTGAGCCGTTACAGGATAATTTGGTTGCAACCAAATTATGCAATTGCACCATTATATGTTAATGAAATTTATAAACATTCTTCCGGTAGTATTTCTGAAATTTCGTGAGATGGAGCTTAATTTGCCATGGGTCTTTGATATTCATACAATTTTCTCTGATTGTACCATTGGAACCTTTATTCTTCAATTTTTCAATTCTGCCTTTCCTACAATACCCTTTGCTTCAATACGCTAATTCATTATTGATAATTTTTCTAAACTGATCGAGTATTCTTAACGTATATATTAAGTTGAATATCTCTCGTCTCCTTTTCAGTGAGTACATTTTGAGTGCATTGAGACGATCCCAGTAAATTAGGGGATATACTGTGCCTATTCATGCAATAAACACAGTATATTCCACTACATGTTTTGGTACTAAAGATGGTTTCCCATGAGATGTTTGGGTGCTGAGGATGGTTTCCCATGAGATGTTTGGGTGCTGAGGATGGTTTCCCATGAGATGTTTGGGTGCTGAGGATGGTTTCCCATGAGATGTTTGGGTGCTGAGGATGGTTTCCCATGAGATGTTTGGGTGCTGAGGATGGTTTCCCATGAGATGTTTGGGTGCTGAGGATGGTTTCCCATGAGATGTTTGGGTGCTAAGGATGGTTTCCCATGAGATGTTTGGGTGCTAAGGATGGTTTCCCATGAGATGTTTGGGTGCTAAGGATGGTTTCCCATGAGATGTGTGTTAGTTTTCTCTTTATGTTCCCATCAAATGCCCTTATTGTTGAAATGGTTTATACTGAGCAAGGTTTTCCTAGTGTCATTTGCGTCGGTCGTCTTATGTAAAGTAATGTTTGTTCTGATTTCTAATAATTCTGTTATTCGCCGATTGGTCGAAAAAAGATTAGACAGTTTATTGAGATGTCTGATATTTTTGGTTACTATTCTTTTGATTACTTGTCATAATATGATTGTCAATTATCTTCCATTTAACAATGGAAAGATTGAAGACTTCATGGAAGATAATATACAGCACCTGATTTTCTAAGTTTTCTAGGCAGTTTTTTTTTATTTAAAAACTCTTTTCGTGAACAAGTTTGTACATTATTACTTCAGCTTTTTTTCCCTCTTCCTTGATTCTAATTAATTATACTACGTCATTTGTAAAATTTATTAGTTCTGTGAAGCTAATTTCTACTCGAATATTCAGACCAACTCTTCAATATAATTGTTGTTATTCAAGCATCAATACGAATTATATTTTGGTATCTAGAGTTCAGCATCCATGCACTCTCTATCATGGGTGTCTGAGAATGTTCCAAATATTGCAATCGACTTTACTAGGAGGCCATTTATCAATGGAACTTTGTTTCTCATTTTTTGTTTTAATTTTTGTTTGTTGCCAAATACTATGACATTTATATTTTGTGTGATGTGTTTTTGTAGGTTTTGAAACGGTCTATTACACCTCCATCTGAACCAAAGGGTTTTGTTGTCATTGGAACTGATTCGTCTAAAATTAGTTGCTGCACTGGTGTTGTGTTTGTTTGGGGGGGGGGTTATGTCTCTTATGTGCATTGTTTGTTTTGTCTGTTTCAGTATCGTGCATTACCACGACTCTAATTATTTATAAGAGTCCTCATACTTATATGCATTACTTTGAAGCAATGGGGTGACTCGAACCATCGACCAGGGTACTTCTATCCCAGTCCACAAGACGTGGAGGCTTCTGCTGAAGGTATCCCAAGTTTTACATATAACCTCCATGCACTGGTCCAAGTCACCAATTGGCTCCAAATGATTCTCTCACTGATATATCACGTTATTGTGATATATCACAATAACGGTTATATATTGTGGGTTATTGTGATTGTGATTTGACTTACGGGTCAAAAAATATTACTAGTTTTTTCTAAGTTGCCATTTTTGTTTCCCATCCAATCTGCAGCGTTTTGCACTTTTCATGCGACACTTTAAACACTTTATAGCATTTTCTTTCATCTAGTAGAGGCTTCCACGTTTGTATATTACATGTTACTTTTTCTTAGTACTCATATTTTTTACTTTCTTTTAATTTTATGTTACACAAAATAGGAGAGCAGAAAAGGTATCATTTGAATTTTTTTCTGGCTGCCTTGTTCTCATTTTCATGGTTTTGCAATTTCATATCTTTTGATATCTTTCCAGTTGTCATTTTTCTCTGACGTACTGTAGGGGGAAATGTATTGCGATTTGCATTTTTTTTTATGATAAATTTAGCAAGAATGGTGACAATGCTACAGATTCCTCTATCCAGATCGATGTTATCGTAGTGTGGATAACTGCTGAAACTATACACTGTCTCCTGATGTTATCCTTCTTCTCCGAAGGTGAGTTAGCGTCTCAGGAGGTCATGTGATGGTGCTCCTGGTTCCTGTTAATGACAAACGTTGTGGAGAGGTTGTCAACATGTATATTTATGTTCGTAAAGCCTCACGTTACATTTAAACATTTGGGAATGTTTAAATACTTTACTCTCATTTTGCTATTTCTCTTACACTGCTGACCGTACTGAACAAATGAACAAATGTTCATTACTATATGACCGTACTATATGTTCTTTTATACCAATAATAACTGTGCAAGGAAGACCACGATTATTGCTCAACAACTGTGAAGACTGACCTACAACATTTGTAAATAGACGTATCTCATGGCCACGATTATGTAAACGAGCTTGTGCGTCATTTTAATGTAGATTGACAGTATACTCCGATTGTGTAATATTAGCCACAAACATCATGACCATGTTAATTGGTCTCTGCATTTGGAATGTGCTAATTCCCAAATGCTTCTGAATGGAACTGGGGAAAAAGCACGATTTACCAGCTGTGTATATGGAATTATCAAGTAAAAACTTCCCTCTGTAAATACGTAAATAATCTCGTATATTTAAAAATGAAAATCAGCACCTTGATGATATTTCTCTAACAATCATGTAAAAAATCCTTTGAAGCCTCGAACAATTTGAAATTTCTTTTGAATTCAGAAAGTAATGATTATCTTTTTTTCAAATATAATTGGAGTGTCATATATTTTATAAACTAACCATAAATAGATACAAGAGTACAAGCAAAAATTGTATTTATTATTATAAAATAGGAATTTATTTGTTTATTTATGTAGTGAAGTTTCATTACAGGCTGGAGGCTGGAGTTACAAAGGCTTGTTGACAGTCTTATTAGTGAGTTATAGTTGTGGTGGAGAGAGTACTGGGTGTATAAGCCATAGTTGTGGTGGAGAGAGCACTGGGTGTATAAGCCATAGTTGTGGTGGAGAAAGTACTGGGTGTATAAGCCATAGTTTTGTTGGAGAGAGTACTGAGTATACAAGCTATAATTGTATTCGAGAGAATACTGGGTGTACAAGCTAAGTTGTGGTGGAGCGAGTACTGGGCATATAAGATATTATTGTGCTGGAGAAAGTGGAGTAATATACTCTTGCTGTGTTGGAGACAGTAGTGGAGGCACATAATATAGCTCTACTAGAGACATGCATGTATAAATCTGATGTATATTGCCACAGCATGAATAGAGTACAGCCTTTTACCCATATTACAACCCATACCATGTGCTCTAAAGTACCACTTTATAGCACATGGAAGGATATATAGAGACAATAATCTGCGATATCACGGAGTAAATGAACGGTGTCCAACCACTTGAACCGTCGGGGATCGAACGCCGTCCTTCAAGAAGCGAAAACCTCGCTGCATAAGCACCTGGAAATCAAACGACGAATCACAATAACGTGGTTGAAGATATGATGACCTATGATGACCAGACCACACACCAGAAGATGAGGAGACGACGACGTTTCGGTCCGTCCTGGACCATTATCAAGTCGTATGTCAGGTTATTGACATCACCTACGATTTCATAATGGTCTTGGACGGACCGAAACGTCGTTGTCTCCTTCATCTTCTGGTGTGTGGTTTGGTCATTACACCTGGAAATCCCTGACACATTAAATTGGCCGAGATGTTAATTTCTCGATGTAAACACGCCAAGAGGTTAATTACTCTGTTTACATATACCAAGAGACTAATTACTCGGTGTATATAAGCCGAGAGGCTACTTAAAGGATACAAGTTAATGAAAATTGCAGCTTTAATGACTATTCGAGTCACTTGGCATAGATACATTACTGGGAAACATCTAAACGGTAATAATTGCAATTTTGGCTCGACTGTGTCCATGCAAAAGAGTATGTGTTGCGGCTAGAAATTATCTCTGTGTGTCTCTTATCACAAGACATTAGAGAATGTCTTGTGCACTCTCCTCTCTCTAAATCTAAATCAAGATTATACAATAGGGTATATATTTATATTAATTACGTGTTGTGGTGTTATTATAACTTGTTAAATGGTGAATTATGCTCTGTAATTAGGTGCAAACTTAATCACAAATATACAGGTATTTTATGAACAAAGTTTTGATTTGATTGATTTGATTAGATTATAACAATATGAAATATCAAATTTTAAATATTTGTTTCATTCTAGTTTATTATTATTACTTTATATATTCGTAATATATTTATATTATTTTATATTATTATTATTATTATATATATATATATATGTGTGTATTGTTCAGTTTGTGATGGACTTTGCCTGGGGACGTGGAATTAATCCGGAAATCCCTAACGTTGGTGGATCTTGCTAACGGTAGGGATTAAGAGGGATTAAGAGATTACTAACGGTGCTATACTGATCGTGTCTTCGTTACACGTCAGTGTCTACGTCACTCGTTAATGTCTACGTCAATAGTTATTTCTACGTCACCCGTTATTGTTTCACGAGTACCTTACAGTAACGTCGTGAACCATCGTTCATAAAGTGACGTAATGGACAAATAGAAAGTAGAATTTGGTACTACTGAATTTGGTCAAACCGGAAAATATGTATTAATGTTGCTAATAAAACTAACCTAACCTAACTATCCTAGGGCCTAATACACGTAATCTGAGACCTTATATAGTACATTTATGTGCTATACTAGGCCTAAGAATATTTAAATTTGGTTTTTAGCTTATTTTTTTATGAATCTACAAAGTGAATTCTACTATTTAATTGTCCATTACGTCAATATATATGTACGATGGTCCACAAAGGTACAAAAAGTACTAGCTAAACAGGAAGATGGTCTGAAATACAATCAACAAAAACATACATTCAGACTCAGAAACAATTACACTAACTTAATCTTTAACTTGAAACGCTGACTTAATGATATTGAAGCTAAGAACTATCAAGTCTCTTTCCGTATTGAGATAACAAACTTCAATGCCATTTACGCTGTGCATATCAAGACCGTCATCGCACCAGGGGTGGTAAAAACAAAAAACAAAAAATAACAAATTCCAGTGAATCAAAGTATTTTGTTTTCTTCCTTGCTGTTGTGTGAGAGAATCACCTGGTAGTCAGTAGCGAGGCAGTGCCCTGCAGGCCATAATTAACAGGTCAGTGTGTGTCCCGCCGGCCGACGGGGACGGACCAGTTTTAAGGGATCAAAATCTCGTTTGCAACACTCGGGCTTCCAGATGCGACACAGGACTGGGCTGGAAAAGTCCCTGATGATAGAATAATTGGTTTTCAGCTTTGTGTGTGTGTGTGTGTGTGTGTGTGTGTGTGTGTGTGTGTGTGTGTGTGTGTGTGTGTGTGTGTGTGTGTGTGTGTGTGTGTGTGTGTGTGTGTGTCTGTACTCACCTTAATTGTACTCACCTAATTGTGCTTGCGGGGGTTGAGCTCTGGCTCTTTGGTCCCGCCTCTCAACCGTCAATCAACTGGTGTACAGATTCCTGAGCCTATTGGGCTCTATCATATCTACATTTGAAACTGTGAATGGAGTCAGCCTCCACCACATCACTTCCTAATGCATTCCATTTGCTAACTACTCTGACACTGAAAAAGTTCTTTCTAACGTCTCTGTGGCTCATTTGGGTACTCAGCTTCCACCTGTGTCCCCTTGTTCGCGTCCCACCAGTGTTGAAAAGTTCATCCTTGTTTACCCGGTCGATTCCCCTGAGGATTTTGTAGGTTGTGATCATGTCCCCCCTTACTCTTCTGTCTTCCAGTGTCGTGAGGTGCATTTCCCGCAGCCTTTCCTCATAACTCATGCCTCTTAGTTCTGGGACTAGTCTAGTAGCATACCTTTGGACTTTTTCCAGCTTCGTCTTGTGCTTGACAAGGTACGGGCTCCATGCTGGGGCCGCATACTCCAGGATTGGTCTTACATATGTGGTGTACAAGATTCTGAATGATTCCTTACACAGGTTCCTGAACGCCGTTCTGATGTTAGCCAGCCTCGCATATGCCGTAGACGTTATTCTCTTTATGTGGGCTTCAGGAGACAGGTTTGGTGTGATATCAACTCCTAGATCTTTCTCTCTGTCTGTTTCAGTTAAGTACTTCATCTCCTATTCTGTATCCTGTGCCTGGCCTCCTGTTTCCACTGCCTAGTTTCATTACTTTGCATTTACTCGGGTTGAACTTCAACAGCCATTTGTTGGACCATTCACTCAGTCTATCCAGGTCATCTTGTAGCCTCCTACTATCATCCTCTGTTTCAATCCTCCTCATAATTTTTGCATCGTCGGCAAACATTGAGAGGAACGAATCTATACCCTCTGGGAGATCATTTACATATACCAGAAACAGTATAGGTCCAAGGACTGACCCCTGCGGGACTCCACTTGTGACGTCTCGCCAATCTGAGACCTCACCCCTCACACAGACTCGTTGTCTCCTGTTGCTTAGGTATTCCTCTATCCACCGGAGTACCTTCCCTCTCACTCCAGCCTGCATCTCCAACTTTCGCACTAGCCTCTTGTGTGGCACTGTATCAAAGGCTTTCTGACAATCCAAAAATATGCAGTCTGCCCACCCTTCTCTTTCTTGCCTTATTTTTGTTGCCTGGTCGTAGAATTCAAGTAACCCTGTGAGGCAGGACCTGCCATCCCTGAACCCATGTTGATGCTGTGTTACAAAGTTCCTTCGCTCCAGATGCTCCACTAGTTTTTTTCGCACAATCTTCTCCATCAGCTTGCATGGTATGCAGGTTAGGGACACTGGCCTGTAGTTCAGTGCCTCCTGTCTATCCCCTTTCTTGTATATCGGGACTACGTTAGCTGCTTTCCAAATATCTGGCAGTTCCCCTGTTGCCAGTGATTTGTTATACACTATGGAGAGTGGTAGGCTCAGTTCTCTTGCTCCTTCCTTTAGAACCCAAGGGGAGATTCCATCTGGGCCTATAGCCTTCGTCACGTCCAACTCTAGTAAACACTTCCTTACTTCCCCACTGGTAATCTCAAACTCTTCCAGTGGTTCCTGGTTAGCTATTCCCTCTGTGTGTGTGTGTGTGTGTGTGTGTGTGTGTGTGTGTGTGTGTGTGTGTGTGTGTGTGTGTGTGTGTGTGTGTGTGTGTGTGTGTGTGTGTGTGTGTATATTCACCTAGTTGTGCTGGTGGGGGTTGAGCTTCGGCTCTTTTGTTCGGCCTCTCAGCCGTCAATCAAGTGCCGTACATGTTTTCGAGACTATTAGGCTCTATTACAGCTACATTTCAAACTGCACTGAATCTGCCTCCACCACATCACTTCCATTTGTTAACTATTCTGACACTGGACATTTTATAACGTCTCTATGGCTCATTTGAGTACTAAATTTCAACCTGTGTTCCCTGGTTCGTGTTCCACTGATGCTAAATAGATTGTCTTCACCTACAATGACAATTCCTCTGAGAATTTTCTAATTGGTAATCATGTCTCCTCTACCTCTTCTGTCAATAGGTGATGTGAGGTGTAGTTCACGATAACATTATTGACGATAAGTAATTACAGTTATTTAACAATAAACTAAACGACAAATTGCAATAATTAACACTTCTATGTCAGGTGAATGTACGGACCAACGTTCAGAACTGAAGAATAAACAATTGATGGTTGGTCAGAAAGGTAACCACAAGGCCAAGGCCAAGACCTCCTGGCCTTGGCAGGTCCAAAGGTCACCACCAAACAAGCCATTCCTGGCCAAGATCTCACATTTTCTCCTCTAATTCCAATCTCGGTCACTTTATGAAGAAAAAAGTCACAATTATTCGCAATTATTTACTCCTAAAAATTCATTCTCGAAGTTGAAAGGAATTTATACGAATAATGACGTCTACGAATGGCCGATATTCAGTTTTTATTTGCTTCTAATGACCCTTTGGAATTCCTGAGTGCACGAACAGGTAAACCGCTTGGCAACAGACGATTTCTTAAGTGAGTGGAGCAGCCCGGTGTGGCAGACGAGGAAAACGTAATGGTGACGATTGTGACGCGATAAATGCATATGGGTGACGATTGTGAGGCGATAAATGCACCTGGGTGATGATTGTGACGCGATAAATGCACGTGGGTGATGATTATGACGCGATAAATGCACGTGGGTGATGATTGTGACGTGATAAATGCACGTGGGGACAATTATGATGTAATAAATGAATGTGAACAGCTATTTTGAGAACAACTCTATGCCTACTTTAAAACACTAGAGTAAATGTTTGCAAAACACAAGAACACCAGAAAAAATACTAGTAAAATACTAACAAAACAAATAAAGCATTAGTAAAACACTAATAAAACACTAGTAAATCACTAGTACAACTATAGTAAATCAACAGTAAAGTAGAACATAAGTAAAACACTAGTAAAGTAGGACATAAGCAAAACACTAGTAAAGTAGGAACATAAGTAAAACACTAGTAAAGTAGGAACATAAGCAAAACACTAGTAAAGTAGAACATAAGTAAACCACTAGTAAAGTAGAACATAAGTAAAACACTAGTAAAGTAGAACATAAGTAAAACACTAGTAAATATAGTAAAACACTTGTAGAATATTAGAAAATACTTAATATAATAATATTATAATCGTTAGTATATTCTCCTTATTTTTATATGCACACTTAACCAGTAGTGAACTAAAAACAGTTAGCAATAAAACAAAATTACAAATTGACATATTAAATACAGAAGTTTATTAAAATCATAAACGAGTCATATATCCACCATATGTCATTAAAATAATTCATATTTTCTTCTGCTTTATTTACGTACTTCCATTAAGCCAATTTGGCTCAAATATTTGAAGGAGGATTGACTGTGTTGCAGATGATGAACTTATTAATGCAAAGATTTAGACACAAAATTTGCTGAAATGGTACTTGAGTTTGCCTCTCTCTCTCTCTCTCTCTCTCTCTCTCTCTCTCTCTCTCTCTCTCTCTCTCTCTCTCTCTCTCTCTCTCTCTCTCTCTCTCTCTCTCTCTCAAGACGCCAACACCAACAACCAATCAGAGGACACTACCAACAGCTTTGGTCGTAAAGTAATCCGATCAACGGAGTTAATCGGACAGTCAACTATAATCACTGTTTTGGGCCCCCGTCATCTGAGGGCCATGACACATCATCTGTTATTGTACACGTTGGAATACGTGTGAAACTTGTTCCTTCCTGGTGAGGAGTTATGTGGAAATTCACCTCATTTGAGTACATTAGTTTTACATATATTCTGGTTATGTGTATCAAGGAATTATACGTGTAGATGTGTGTCATATGTATATACAAGTCTTATATGTGAAGGTATATGTATTTTATGTGCATAGATGTTTATATGGGTAGGTATATATATTTTATGAGTTGAGGAGTATTGTGTGTGTAGGTATGTGTTATATATGAACAATGGGGTTATATGAGCAGGGAATTATATAGCAGGAGGTTTCATGCATAAATGTTATATATGTAAATAAATGTTATATGTGTAAATAAGTGTAATATGTGTAAATAAGTTTTAAAGATGTAAATGTGTGTTACACGTGTAAAAGATGGTTATAGACACACCGGTCCAGTCCACGTAACCCATAGCAAATTAATAGCAAATGTTGTAAAGTCATATAACAACTATATATGCAGGAGCAACTTTAACATTTAATTAAGAAAAAGAAAACGCAGCAGCAGCATCATTAATAAACGCAGCAGCAGCAGCAGCAGCATCAGCAGCAGCATCAGCAGCAGCAGCAGCAGCAACAGCAGCAATAACAATAATGAAGGCAGAACTTGCTCAGTTATATCTTGAATATTTAATGAACGCACCGATGACGCAATTATATATTACGGTGAACACACGAGAGAGGAATGTGTACCCATGTTTTTTTTCACACACACACACACACACACACACACACACACACACACACACACACACACACACACACACACACACACACACACACACACACACACATACACACACACACATACACACGTACACACACACACACACACACACACACACACACACACACACACACACACACACACACACACACACACACACACACACATACACACGTACACACACACACAAAACTGTGTATGGAGTCAGCCTCCACCACATCACTTCCTAATGCATTCCATTTGTCAACCACTCTGACACTAAAAAAGTTCTTTCTAATATCTCTGTGGCTCATTTGGGCACTCAGTTTCCACCTGTGTCCCCTAGTGCGTGTGTTTAACACAAGGGGCACACGCACTAGGGGACACAGGTGGAAACTGAGTGCCCAAATGAGCCACAGAGATATTAGAAAGAACTTTTTTAGTGTCAGAGTGGTTGACAAATGGAATGCATTAGGAAGTGATGTGGTGGAGGCTGACTCCATACACAGTTTCAAGTATAGATATGATAGAGCCCAATAGGCTCAGGAACCTGTACACCTGTTGATTGACAGTTGAGAGGCGGGACCAAAGAGCCAGAGCTCAACCCCCGCAAGCACAACTAGGTGAGTACAACTAGGTGAGTACACACACACACACACACACACACACACACACACACACACACACACACACACACACACACACACACACACACACACACACACACACACACACACACACACACACACACACACACACACACATACACATACACACACACATGGGGGCCTGGTAGCCTGGGTTTGGGGGCCAGGTAGTCTGGTGGATAGCGTACAGGACTCGTAATTCTGTGGCGCGGGTTCGATTCCCGCACCAGGCAGAAACAAATGGGCAAAGTTTCTTACACCCTGAATGCCCCTGTTACCTAGCAGTAAATAGGTACCTGGGAGTTAGTCAGCTGTCTCGGGCTGCATCCTGGTGTGTGTGTGTGTGTGTGTGGTGTGGGGAAAAAAAAGTAGTTAGTAAACAGTTGATTGACAGTTGAGAGGCGGGCCGAAAGAGCAAAGCTCAACCCCCGCAAGCACAACTAGGTGAATACAAACACACACACACACACACACACACACACACACACACAACCAGTCAGCTGCAGCTCAATATATATTATTAGAAATGCTGATCCTATAAGATAAAACCATGAACAATAATATGGGAAGAGCCAATATACGCTTCCTATAAATTTCCCAGTTATACGCTTCTGGGAAATGACTTTGTATGTAAACCTCGTTGAAGGTAAAATGTGAAAACAAAAAAATTATTGTCATATGTACTGAGCAAAAACATTACAAAAAACATATGAGATTTGATCCTATGTTACTACCATATTCGTGAAGAGCAGTTAATTGTCTGAAGCAATGAGGCTCTCTGCAGTGAGATGAAGCAACGAGGCTTTCAGCAGTGAGATGAAGCAATGAGGCTCTCAGCAGTGAGAGGAAGCAATGAGACTTTCAGCAGTGAGATGAAGCAAAGAGGCTCTCAGCAGTGAGATGAAGCAATGAGGCTTTCAGCAGTGAGATGAAGCAATGAGGCTTTCAGCAGTGAGATGAAGCAATGAGGCTTTCAGCAGTGAGATGAAGCAATGAGGCTCTCAGCAGTGAGAGGAAGCAATGAGGCTTTCAGCAGTGAGATGAAGCAATGAGGCTCTCAGCAGTGAGAGGAAGCAATGAGGCTTTCAGCAGTGAGAGGAAGCAATGAGGCTCTCAGCAGTGAGATGAAGCAATGAGGCTCTCAGCAGTGAGATGAAGCAACGAGGCTCTCAGCAGTGAGAGGAAGCAATGAGGCTTTCAGCAGTGAGAGGAAGCAATGAGGCTTTCAGCAGTGAGATGAAGCAAAGAGGCTCTCAGCAGTGAGATGAAGCAATGAGGCTTTCAGCAGTGAGATGAAGCAAAGAGGCTCTCAGCAGTGAGATGAAGCAATGAGGCTTTCAGCAGTGAGATGAAGCAATGAGGCTCTCAGCAGTGAGAGGAAGCAATGAGGCTTTCAGCAGTGAGAGGAAGCAATGAGGCTCTCAGCAGTGAGATGAAGCAATGAGGCTCTCAGCAGTGAGATGAAGCGACGAGGCTCTCAGCAGTGAGATGAAGCAAGAAGGCTCTCAGCAGTGAGATGAAGCAATGAGGCTCTCAGCAGTGAGATGAAGCAATGAGGCTCTCAGCAGTGAGATGAAGCAATGAGGCTTTCAGCAGTGAGATGAAGCAATGAGGCTTTCAGCAGTGAGATGAAGCAATGAGGCTTTCAGCAGTGAGATGAAGCAATGAGGCTTTCAGCAGTGAGATGAAGCAATGAGGCTCTCAGCAGTGAGATGAAGCAATGAGGCTTTCAGCAGTGAGATGAAGCAATGAGGCTTTCAGCAGTGAGATGAAGCAATGAGGCTCTCAGCAGTGAGATGAAGCAATGAGGCTCTCAGCAGTGAGATGAAGCAATGAGGCTTTCAGCAGTGAGATGAAGCAATGAGGCTCTCAGCAGTGAGATGAAGCAATGAGGCTCTCAGCAGTGAGATGAAGCAATGAGGCTCATCATCAATAATTATGAAGCAATCTCCCACTAGGCTGCTAGCGACTAGCGACCGGAAGCAGGTAACATTCCTAATTGATTTTGTATTTAGCTCTCCTCAAATATTTATTTCATAATTTTTATTTAGGGTCAAAAACGGTATGGGCTGCAATAAAACAGTAAAGCAAATAAGCAAGAATGTGCAAAAGCTCCAATTTGCACCACTTACTGTGCAAATAACCGCTATCATTCATGGCGCAAGGAGGAACTTGAGATCTTAAGGGCTTGCAAAAACTTTCCCCGGAAACTGAGATGATCGCCGCCATATTTCCAGTAGGAATAAAAGGCAAAAAAGCAATTTATATGTGAGCGAAAGTCGGGAAACGCAACCCGCAGGAAGCGCGCAAGTTAGCGGAGGCGGCGGGAGAGATGGGCGCTCGCGGCGGTGGTGGGGGGGTCGTGGGGGAAGAGATTGGGGAGTGGGGAGGAGGGTAAGGGGTAAGTGTGTGTGTTAGGGTAAGGGAGAGAGGGTGTGGGAAGGCGTGAGTGCCGTCTCCGCCGCTGCCAGGAAGGCAAGGGGGTGCCGTAACCAATACCCATTAGCGAGTCGAGTGATTCTCGCTTGACTCCTTAAACTTTTCCCAAGCTCATTTGACACCGTAAGTTACGGCGCGCGGGAAGTTTAAATTTACCGCCGATAACGACTTGGATAAGGTGACACTTATTTGTTTGTTACTGCCGCTTGCTGTCTCGCTTCCTCGCCCGAGACTCGTCTCTCTGTTTCTCGCATTTCAACCTTAACTTTTTATTTTATTTTTCTCTTCTCGCTTTTAGGTCGCGAAATCCATCGATGGGATGTGTTGTGTTTTTCCATAGGTGTGGCTGGTGTTAAGTGATCGATAACCCACAGCGGGTAGCCTGCGACTGATAACCCGCAGCGGGTAGCCTGCGACTGATAGCCCGCAGCGGGTAGTCTGGGACTGATAACCCGTAGCGGGTAGCCTGTGACTGATAGCCCGCAGCGGGTAGTCTGGGACTGATAGCCCGCAGCAGGTAGTCTGGGACTTATAACCCGCAGCGGGTAGCCTGCGACTGATAACCCGCAGCTGGTATAGCCTGGGACACCGCAGCGGGTAGAATTACATACATACATACATATACATATACATATACATACGGTAAATGTTGGTTGCTTATGCATATTGAATCAGTTTGTTTTTTTAACTCTAGACAGTAGCTGAGAAAACATTTAGGAATTCAACTCGTAACCTTTGACGAAAAATAGATACTTCGAGTTTTAATTCTTAAGAATGCTAAAGTAGGAACTGATTCCTATAACTTTTTATCTAGTGAAGAAAGGCTTTTATTGTTTAATTATTTAAGATATGACGATTACTGATATAGGCATTATTTGTTTTAGATGTGATAAAGACTGTTGGAAACATTAAAGATGATTGAGCTGTCTTGAGAAATTGTCTTTGTTGATTGTCGTTTGATGGTTGTTGATTGACCCAGTGTAAACAATATATTACTATATACATAGTAATAATTACTATATGCAAGATATTACTATACATGTGTCCTAACTTTCTTGTTAAATTGTATTAATAATGCCATTTATAAATATACTGTATAAATATAAGTGACCATATATATTTGTATACACTTTGTGTATGAATTACGTGTTCGTATGTACGGCGGATTATTAAACGTTTTCAAGGTGGTGTGGATAAACGTTTCGAGTGCCTTGTTAACTAGCTGAATGCTTGTTGGGTGCCGCGTGGCCACCAAGCGAGAGAATGACACACACACATATGTTTCCAGTCATGTTTCCCAGCCTACCCAGGTGGATGTTTAATGCAGGTGTTTAATGAATTATTATTATTATGGTTCGTTATCACTTATATATAATGAACATCTGCGTATATTCCAGTACTGCAAGTATTGCATAAACTTAAATTTAAGTTTTTATTAAGAGTACCCTGACAGTAGTAGAAATCATTATTCACAGTCGGTAATGCCTTAATTGACCTGTGGAGTGTGACCCCAATATGACCCCATTGTGACCCCAGTGTGACCCCAGGCAACCTGGTCTGGGGTCTGGTTTATACTTCCATGTAGTGTAAGATAGTGACTTATTTTGAATGAGTTATTATGTTATCAGTGTATATTCTTTAAACTGGCTTGTACAATTTGGTGGTTTAAAGTAACAATATATATATTTGTCCATGAGAGGGATTTAGTCGTTTTGTCAAGCCAATTGGGACAACTTGTTCAGTGTGACTTTGGTAGTCCTGAGGGACTTAGTTTTAGGGGAAGTCCCAGTGACTTGTAAGTTTGTTAATGTCTAGTGACTTGAAGTTGCCCAGCACTGCATACTTTAATGTTATTGAGTCTAGAGAGTCTAAAGAGTCTTTGATTTTGAGAGTCCTGAAAGACTTTAAAGTTGGATAACGACACATATAGTACAACTTAACCACACAACTTGTATGCACTTCAACTGCCGTCTAGTGTACAAATGTTCCTAAGTTTTATGGAACCTAAGCTCGTGACTAGTTAATTTTACAGCATCTAGTAAACAAAATGAACCAATGTTGTTAATTTCGTACACCTTAAGCTTGACCTATTTAACTTAGTAGCATCTAGCTTCAGTGAAAAGTGCCAATGATATTAACTTTAATTTTTGTTGTAAATAATGTAAATAGCTGTTATGTGTAATAATTCGCTGTAGTAAACAGGTAGAGTTTACTGTAAGCCTTTACTATATCCCTAGACGGAATAAAGTTATTATTCACTTGAGGCCAGGAGTACCAACTATTGAGAAGGGGACGTCTGTACATCGAGCACTGCGAGGGGGGTCACGCAGTTGTCGTGGGAGATTGGTTTTGTTGGTCAGTCAAGACTTGATGGTGATGTTGGGATATTGGGCAAGTGGTTGACCACTTCTCCGGGGGTTGTGTACATCCGGCCTGGTCAGGCACCGGGCCGCCAGCCTGGACAGATACCGGGCCGCCAGCCTGGACAGATACCGGGCCGCCAGCCTGGACAGATACCGGGCCGCAGGCCTGGACAGATACCGGGTCGCCGGCCTGGACAGATACAGAAATAGTATCTGACAGATACAGATACAGTAATAGTACTGATAGCAAGCCTGCATGCGCTTGCTATCAGATAGTCAGCTGTATGTGCTTGCTATCTGACAGTCAGCTGCATGTGCTTGCTATCAGATAGTCAGCTGCATGTGCTTGGTATCTGACAGTCAGCTGCATGTGCTTGCTACCAGACAGTCAGCTGCATGTGCTTGGTATCTGACAGTCAGCTGCATGTGCTTGCTACCAGACAGTCAGCTGCATGTGCTTGTTACCAGACAGTCAGCTGCATGTGCTTGCTACCAGACAGTCAGCTGTATGTGCTTGCTATCAGATAGTCAGCTGTATGTGCTTGCTACCAGACAGTCAGCTGCATGTGCTTGCTACCAGACAGTCAGCTGCATGTGCTTGCTATCTGACAGTCAGCTGCATGTGCTTGCTATCAGATAGTCAGCTGCATGTGCTTGCTAACAGACAGTCAGCTGCATGTGCTTGCTATCAGACAGTCAGCTGCATGTGCTTGCTATCAGATAGTCAGCTGCATGTGCTTGCTATCAGACAGTCAGCTGCATGCGCTTGCTATCAGATAGTCAGCTGCATGTGCTTGCTATCTGACAGTCAGCTGCATGTGCTTGCTATCAGACAGTCAGCTGCATGTGCTTGCTATCAGACAGTCAGCTGCATGTGCTTGCTATCAGACAGTCAGCTGCATGTGCTTGCTATCTGATAGTCAGCTGCATGTGCTTGCTATCAGACAGTCAGCTGCATGCGCTTGCTATCAGACAGTCAGCTGCATGCGCTTGCTATCAGACAGTCAGCTGCATGTGCTTGCTATCAGACAGTCAGCTGCATGTGCTTCCTTTCTTATGAATTTTTTCGAGAAATCATCAAGCCTGTTTTCAAACCACTATATTTTATCCAGGATTTTTTTTCAATCTATCCAGCCTGGGTGTTTTCCTGCCTACACTGTGCTCTGTCACACACACACACACACACACACACACACACACACACACACACACACACACACACACACACACACCCACACACACCCACACACACACACACACACACACACACACACACACACACACACACACACACACATACACACACATGCTTTGAATTCCATTACAGCGTGTGCTAACCACGAGGCCATCACCACACACTATCACATCAGAGGAAGCTTTACCCCTTTTCTTCTTCCCTTTGTTTTTTCCTCTGGCATATTTTCCCCCTCTCTCTGTGCTCAGCGTGTCACTCTATGTTTTGGGGAATACTTGGTAAGCTTCGACACTTATTGCAAAATATTTGTGTTTCAGTTGCTGTTCCATCTATCTCTTTCCACTTATCTTTTAGTCCGCGTGCCAGATTTTGGGTGATTGTGTCGGAGCCTTTCATCCTATTTTCCACAGTACCGTTCCTGCACCCAGCACACCCGAACCTGCCTGCTCCCTGTTTGTGTTTTTTATTTGCTAAGGCAGTATGGAATAATAACAACACCAACCAAAAAAATGGTTATATGAAAACAGTGCTTGACAAAGAACTGGGGAAATATATATATATATATATATATATATATATATATATATATATATATATATATATATATATATATATATATATATATATATATCAAGTACGAAAAATAGATACCACATATATATATATATATATATATATATATATATATATATATATATATATATATATATATATATGTGGTATCTATTTTTCGTACTTGATCAGTGATCAGTATTCGATGGAAGTCAGAATATAATTCTTAAGGTTTTTGCGACAGAGGATGGGGGGCCGGGTGTTTTTCTAGGTTTGAATTGATTGGGGTTATATAGGGGTTGTGTTGTGTTGACTGGGGATTAGGGATGGGTTGAATGAGGTGAGTTGGTTCTACATTTGTTAATTAGGGTAGGTGAGTTTGACTGGGACAGGTGAAGTGGGCTGAGAGTTGGACGGCCCACTTTCCCTCCCTTCAGTCCGGCAGGCCAACACCGCACTGAATTATAAATGCCAAGTTACCTTTACATAGCGTGTCCGTACAGTTAAACTTGCATAATTGCCCTACTAAATAATGGCCTAATTGACAGAGGATATCATTTCAACATGAATATTGCAAATGAGATTCAGCGCAGCAGTTATTATGGCGTCTGATTTAACTCAAACACCTGTGCGAGTCTGACACACCTCACCTGGGCATCACCTGTCAGTCAGGGCACCTGTCAGGGCAGGTGCCCAAAACGCACTAAACTGACAAAATGTACTCAGTTGAGAAACTTTATGAAAGTGGCTATAACTCTGTGTTTCTTCAACCTCATGGCAAGATATGGAAGGGAGAAGAAAGTGAGGCAGAACAGGGAGGTGAAGCAGATAATAAATGTGAATCCAAAGGGGGGATTTTGATGCAGAGGGAAAAGTGGAAGGAGTTGAAACAGAGAGAGGGAGATATCGAAGCTCATATTTCTACATTTCCACATGTAAACATTGTGACTACAATACTAAAACGTTGACAATACCTCCAAAGTGACCACAACCTCACCACACTGACCTCCACCACCACCACCACAGCAACCAAAACCAGCACACCACATGCAGTGACATCCACAACACCACAGTGACCACTACCACACCAAAGAGAACACCACCACCCAACCACAATGACTACCACCCCACCACAATGACTATCATCACATCACAATAACCACCACCATACCACAATTACCACCACTACACCACAGTGACCACCACCACCAAAAAATAACTACCACCCCACTACAATGACCATCATCACACCACAATAACCACCATCCCACCACAATAACCACCACCCCACCTCAGTGACCACAGCCCCACCACAATGACCACTACCACCACCACACTACGACAGCAACGCACTATTACCCAGAAACACTTCCCAACGCAGCAGTAGCCAGAACCCTTCACCACATACAATTACATGATTTACTAGACCACAACCCCCTCTCCCCCCTCACCCTCCCCAAACGCTACCACCATTCGGCCGTGGTCTTCAATTACAAACATGTAAGCCAGAGACAACTTTACACATTTGCTCAACGTCGCCAACCATCATAAACACAAACCCCAAAAGATCGTAAAAGAACATATAAAGCGAGCACTCAGGCTAACGATATAATTTTAGAACAACCACAAACGTGGAAATTAATATCAGAAATATTGTAGCGATAATTGAAGACGCGAGGGTAATCGTTTTAGCTCGGCAGCAGCGCTGGAGAAATATTTCTAGGGTTCGGGTTTATTGAGGAGAAAAACACACACTTCTGTTCACGCTCCAGGTTAATTACATTTAGTATTCATAGGAATTCTTTTAAACTAGTAATTGATGTAAGAAATATTACAGTGACAGTAAGGTGAGAAATGTGGCAGTGACAGTAATGTGAGAAAGGTGGGAGAGACAGCAATGTTAGAAAGGAGGGAGAGACATTAAGGTGAGAAGTATACGCTATGGTTGACAATATACCCAATA
>NC_091206.1:9080510-9293010 GCF_040958095.1 Procambarus clarkii | reverse complement strand
GGGAGATCATTTACATATACCAGAAACAGTATAGGTCCAAGGACTGACCCCTGCGGGACTCCACTTGTGACGTCTCGCCAATCTGAGACCTCACCCCTCACACAGACTCGTTGTCTCCTGTTGCTTAGGTACTCCTCTATCCACCGGAGTACCTTCCCTCTCACTCCAGCCTGCATCTCCAACTTTCGCACTAGCCTCTTGTGTGGCACTGTATCAAAGGCTTTCTGACAATCCAAAAATATGCAGTCTGCCCACCCTTCTCTTTCTTGCCTTATTTTTGTTGCCTGGTCGTAGAATTCAAGTAACCCTGTGAGGCAGGACCTGCCATCCCTGAACCCATGTTGATGCTGTGTTACAAAGTTCCTTCGCTCCAGATGCTCCACTAGTTTTTTTCGCACAATCTTCTCCATCAGCTTGCATGGTATGCAGGTTAGGGACACTGGCCTGTAGTTCAGTGCCTCCTGTCTATCCCCTTTCTTGTATATCGGGACTACGTTAGCTGCTTTCCAAATATCTGGCAGTTCCCCTGTTGCCAGTGATTTGTTATACACTATGGAGAGTGGTAGGCTCAGTTCTCTTGCTCCTTCCTTTAGAACCCAAGGGGAGATTCCATCTGGGCCTATAGCCTTCGTCACGTCCAACTCTAGTAAACACTTCCTTACTTCCCCACTGGTAATCTCAAACTCTTCCAGTGGTTCCTGGTTAGCTATTCCCTCACTTACCTCTGGAATTTCTCCTTGCTCTAAGGTGAAGACCTCCTGGAATTTCTTATTCAATTTCTCACACACTTCCTTGTCATTTGTAGTGAATCCTTCCGCCCCTATCCTTAATCTCATAACCTGTTCCTTTACTGTTGTTTTTCTCCTAATGTGGCTATGCAACAATTTAGGCTGAGTCTTTGCCTTGCTTGCGATGTCATTTTCGTATTGTCTTTCTGCCTCTCTTCTCATCCTGACATATTCATTCCTGGCATTCTGGTATCTTTCTCTGCTCTCCAGTGTCCTGTTATTCCTATAGTTTCTCCATGCCCTTTTACTTTGCTGCTTAGCTAGCCTACATCTTTGATTAAACCATGGGTTTCTCATCTTCATTTCTCTGTTTTCCTTTTGGACTGGGACAAACTTGTTTGCTGCGTCCTTGCACTTCTGCGTGATGTAATCCATCATATCTTGGGCCGTCTTTCCCCTGAGCTCTGTTTCCCATGCTATATCTGTTAGGAATTTTCTTATCCCCTCATAGTTTCCCTTTCGGTATGCTAACCTTTTGGTTTCGGTATCCCTCCTCGAGTTCAATAACCCTTCTTCAATCAAGTACTCAAACACCAGTACACTGTGGTCGCTCATTCCTACTGGGTCCTCAAAACCGATTTCTCTTATGTCGGAGTCGTTCAGAGTGAAGACTAGGTCGAGTCTCGCTGGTTCGTCATTGCCTCGCATCCTTGTGGGTTCTCTGACATGCTGGGTTAAAAAGTTGCTTGTCACCACCTCCAATAGTTTGGCTCTCCACGTATCCTCGCCTCCATGCGGTTCCTTGTTCTCCCAGTCTCCCAGTTCTGTTCTGTGTGTGTGTGTGTATGTGTGTGTGTGTACTCACCTAATTGTGCTTGCGGGGGTTGAGCTCTGGCTCTTTGGTCCCGCCTCTCAACCGTCAATCAACTGGTGTACAGATTCCTGAGCCTATTGGGCTCTATCATATCTACATTTGAAACTGTGAATGGAGTCAGCCTCCACCACATCACTTCCTAATGCATTCCATTTGCTAACTACTCTGACACTGAAAAAGTTCTTTCTAACGTCTCTGTGGCTCATTTGGGTACTCAGCTTCCACCTGTGTCCCCTTGTTCGCGTCCCACCAGTGTTGAAAAGTTCGTCCTTGTTTACCCGGTCGATTCCCCTGAGGATTTTGTAGGTTGTGATCATGTCCCCCCTTACTCTTCTGTCTTCCAGTGTCGTGAGGTGCATTTCCCGCAGCCTTTCCTCATAACTCATGCCTCTTAGTTCTGGGACTAGTCTAGTAGCATACCTTTGGACTTTTTCCAGCTTCGTCTTGTGCTTGACAAGGTACGGGCTCCATGCTGGGGCCGCATACTCCAGGATTGGTCTTACATATGTGGTGTACAAGATTCTGAATGATTCCTTACACAGGTTCCTGAACGCCGTTCTGATGTTAGCCAGCCTCGCATATGCCGCAGACGTTATTCTCTTTATGTGGGCTTCAGGAGACAGGTTTGGTGTGATATCAACTCCTAGATCTTTCTCTCTGTCTGTTTCATTAAGTACTTCATCTTCTATTCTGTATCCTGTGCCTGGCCTCCTGTTTCCACTGCCTAGTTTCATTACTTTGCATTTACTCGGGTTGAACTTCAACAGCCATTTGTTGGACCATTCACTCAGTCTATCCAGGTCATCTTGTAGCCTCCTACTATCATCCTCTGTTTCAATCCTCCTCATAATTTTTGCATCGTCGGCAAACATTGAGAGGAACGAATCTATACCCTCTGGGAGATCATTTACATATACCAGAAACAGTATAGGTCCAAGGACTGACCCCTGCGGGACTCCACTTGTGACGTCTCGCCAATCTGAGACCTCACCCCTCACACAGACTCGTTGTCTCCTGTTGCTTAGGTATTCCTCTATCCACCGGAGTACCTTCCCTCTCACTCCAGCCTGCATCTCCAACTTTCGCACTAGCCTCTTGTGTGGCACTGTATCAAAGGCTTTCTGACAATCCAAAAATATGCAGTCTGCCCACCCTTCTCTTTCTTGCCTTATTTTTGTTGCCTGGTCGTAGAATTCAAGTAACCCTGTGAGGCAGGACCTGCCATCCCTGAACCCATGTTGATGCTGTGTTACAAAGTTCCTTCGCTCCAGATGCTCCACTAGTTTTTTTCGCACAATCTTCTCCATCAGCTTGCATGGTATGCAGGTTAGGGACACTGGCCTGTAGTTCAGTGCCTCCTGTCTATCCCCTTTCTTGTATATCGGGACTACGTTAGCTGCTTTCCAAGTATCTGGCAGTTCCCCTGTTGCCAGTGATTTGTTATACACTATGGAGAGTGGTAGGCTCAGTTCTCTTGCTCCTTCCTTTAGAACCCAAGGGGAGATTCCATCTGGGCCTATAGCCTTCGTCACGTCCAACTCTAGTAAACACTTCCTTACTTCCCACACACCTTAGTGTGTGTGTGTGTGTGTGTGTGTGTGTGTGTGTGTGTGTGTGTGTGTGTGTGTGTGTGTGTGTGTGTGTGTGTGTGTGTGTGTGTATGTGTGTGTGTGTGTGTGCGACATACACACACCTGTCTACACAACACCTCTCCGTCTGTAAATGAACACAAGTGCTTAACATCACCCTGACGGGCAGAACACCCGCACCGAGAACACACACACACACACACTTAGTGTCACACTTAGTGATCTTAGTGTCAGAGTAGTTAGTAAATGGAATGCATTAGGAAGTGATGTGGTGGAGGCTGACTCCATACACAGTTTCAAATGTAGATATGATAGAGCCCAATAGGCTCAGGAATCTGTACACCAGTTGATTGACGGTTGAGAGGCGGGACCAAAGAGCCAGTAGCTCAACCCCCGCAAGCACAATTAGGTGAGTACAATTAGGTGAGTACACACACACACACACCGTCCAAAAAGAACACTAGAAGCTCGTGCGTCAAGAACAACTCGATTTGCATCGATGGAAACCCAAAATAACGCAGCACACCCCCAGTTCGTAGGCAACAATGACATTTATAAGTGTAAATATATACAGCCGCTCGCCGGCAGATGGATGCAAAACTTTTCAACCGCTCTAGTTAGCTTAAAAAAAATTTTTTGGATCCAGTATTGTTGAAAATAATAAAATAGTACTAAAAACACAAGGAGCGACATACAAGATGGTTAAATCAGTACTCCTGGTGGTATGCAGGCGATGAGTCACAATAACGTGGCTAAAGTATGTTGACCAGACCACACACTAGAAGGTGAAGGGACGACGACGTTTCGGTCCGTCCTGGACTATTCTCAAGTCGATTGTCGATTGGACCATTCTCACAATCGACTTGACAATGGTCCAGGACGGACCGAAACGTCGTCGTCCCTTCACCTTCTAGTGTGTGGTCCTGGTGGTATCTTCCGGTACCTTGACACTCTGCTCCAACTAACTTTAACTTGAGTTTTGGGTGACTTAAGATGTACCGTAACTTGAGATATTCAATAACCTAAGAGACACATTGATGTGAGATATATAATAACTTCAGATATAAATGACACGCCTTACAGGGTGAGATATTACGCAGGATCGCCCGTTAGTAAATTACTGAGATCTTAGCAAAACAATATGTTTATATTTTATTTAAGATCTTGACAAAATATTACATTTCGATATAAATACTCATTATTAATTTGCCTATATAAGTATATATCACACGATTAGACGAAGTATAAATTGACTAAGATCACTGTTTATGAACTAGTTCGCATTACTAAGTAAGCATATATCACACTGAATACGCTCATATTAATTTGATTACTTTGACTAAACTCGCAATTATGGGAATTAAATTCCCCAAATTTAATTCAGTAAACCAGAATGGTTTCCACTCTCGCTGCCTCAGTTAGACGTTCTCTCTCTCCAAAAATGTCAGATATCATGAACTCAACCAAACGGCTGTAAATGCGACGTATTAGAACAAATTAAAGTATCGTAATATCCACGTTTTCTGTGCATATGACCAAGATAGGCGAAGTGCGTTGCTGAGGGCCGTGCGTTTCTGGTCAGGCAAAAACTGTTGCACGTTTTTACGGAATGGCAAATTGAGAGAACAGACTAAGGAACTTGGGGCCAGGTGGTGCGGGGTTCATACTTCTACTTGGCATGAGTAAAAGTCTAAGTACATTGGTGATAAAGTAACAATTGAACCATGCTTGCTACACACTCATTTTGGGTGATTCTGCCCATCCCCACCTCTCTCTCTCTCTCTCTCTCTCTGCATTCGCAATTACCTCTTAGAATATGCAAATAACCCTTCAAACCCGTTCGAACACGCGCAAAGAAGAAGAATAAAAAAAAGGATCGTGTGCGAAAAGAGTTTTTGGGTGCACTCACTCACGCGTGTGCGCGCCTTCACGCCTGTGCAATGTTTACAATTAAACATTCAAATATACAAGCGTTTTAGAGTCCTTTTAAACATACTCTGCTTCACCCACACTCGCTCACACACACACACACACACACACACACACACACACACACACACACACACACACACACACACACACACACACACACACACACACACACACACAAACACACACACACAAAGACCAACCAAAGACCAAAGACCTTTCGGGACCAAAGAGCCAGAGCTCAACCCCCGCAAGCACAACTAGGTGAGTACAACTAGGTGAGTACACACACAATACAGAGACCGTGCAATTGGTGATCGCCACTGTGGAACTTTTAACTGGCTTAACCAGCAAATACTCCATAGCCTTGAATATAGTTCAGTAATAAAGTAAACTCATTGCATATACACTAAAAAGTTTGGTAAATATATGTGTGTGCCTGTGCGTATACGTGAGTGCGTGCGTGCTTGTATGTGTGTGTGTGTGTGTGTGTGTGTGTGTGTGTGTGTGTGTGTGTGTGTGTGTGTGTGTGTGTGTGTGTGTGTGTGTGTGTGTGTGTGCGGGCGCGCGTGTGTGCGTGCGTGTGCCTATGTGTGTACGTGTTTGAGTGTAATATATATTTCACCAAGCCAGCAAACACCATATAGGCTCCTTTTTTTAGGCATTAACGTATCACTTCCCTCTCAAACTTTACAGAATTAACCATTTGATTGTGAGGAAAATGGTACTCAGAACGAATGATGCCTATCATGGTCCAGCAGGTCTATGAGACACAATAAAATAAAACTAATTATCACAGAATGCAGGAAAAACTGATTCACGAATCAACTCAAGAATTACCTCCAAATACAGCTCAAAGGCAAACAATTTAAATCATGTTGAAATCAAATCTATGTAAACACACTAGCTGCGTGTTTATAGGTATATAGTTTCAGTCCATGAATCTGTTTATGCAAAATGCTGAGTTTATGCAAATTTGCTTATACTTCGTGGAATAATTAGTTTGTTAGTTATCCTTAACAAATTTTGCATATTTTCTGTTGAGAAGAATTATGACAATATCTTTCATCATTTATAAATGATCGTCTAATGCCGGAAAATTGTGATTTTTTTCAGCTTAGCTTTTGCTGGTTTTTACCATCTAAACTGACTAGTGTAATTCAGTTACTTTTACTACTGCTGCTGTTATTATTTCTACAGTTATATAAACTGCATATACAATGTATATGACTAGGACCAGCTAACACTTACATCCCAAAGTGGTATTCTAGGGGAAGGATCTAAAGTTCCAGTTAGACAGCAGGTTGATGTCTCTAGAATCCTTCCTTTTGAGGGGGGTGTCGGTGGCTCAGTAGGTACAGCGATTCGCTACTGTCTATGTGGTCGGCGGTTCGAGGCTCAGATTGTCCAGAGGGATGACAATTTTAATTGTAAGCAAAATATATTTTAATTTCTCTATGAATGTTGGTGTGTGATTTACAACGCAGTTCATCTTTCATCACTGTCAGAATTGTCATGATTTGTACCAATTGTTACGACTAAAGCTTTAAATTATGATTTTAAGTATAGGCGAGTGGTGTGCAAGTAGGCATTATAAACGACTAGCGTATAAGTGGGCATTATAAACGAACATGGTGAAACTGTATAATTAAGCGGAGGGTCAGTCCGCCCTTCACTGTATATACCTCACACACGCCTGCCACCCACACTTAATATCCCATCAAACTCACTACTTTCAACAACGCTTAAACTACCAACACATTCACTAGGCGATGAGTCACAATAACGTGGCTAAAGTATGTTGACCAGACCACACACTAGAAGATGAAGGTACGACGACGTTTCGGTCCGTCCTGGACCATTCTCAAGTCGATTATCTTGAGAATGGTCCGAAACGTCGTCGTCCCTTCACCTTCTAGTGTGTGGTCTGGTCAACATACTTTAGCCACGTTATTGTGACTCATCGCCTAGTGAATGTGTTGGTAGTTTAAGCGTTGTTGAATGTAGTGAGTTTGATGGGATATTAAGCGTGGGTCAACATTCACTAGATTCAACACGGCTGAAATTCCCAACACGCTCAATGAATACGCACAAGCGTACAGCTACCAAAAAACCGGCGTATAAACACACACTTACGCTTCAGAGACACGCACGAGGGCGTACCATCAGTCCCTCCATCACAGACAACGACGCCTCCATCACAGACAACGACGCCTCCATCACAGACAACGACGCCTCCATCACAGACAACGACGCCTCCATCACAGACAACGACGCCTCCATCACAGACAACGACGCCTCCATCACAGACAACGACGCCTCCATACGAACCTATCAAAAATTTGCTCCCCCCCAAAAAATATTAAAAAACAATTTTATTTACATTTCTGTTATATTATTCGACTGCGTTAATTAAAATGGCATTCGAAGGTTAATTAGAAGCTTTCATGCCTGTCTCTCCTGCGTGTACGCCTCTGATGTAATGGGTAAATTATACAGGAGGGAGGGGGAGGTGGGGGGGGGGTGTAAATTTCGCGGTAAATATTGGGGGAGAAAAAAACATTGTTTATTGGTATCAATTTTCACTTGGTTACTTCTGGCGTTCAGCGGAATTTTAAGTTATTCTTAAACTACTTGTTGAGTTGTGCTCTAATATATGCTCTAGGTGGGATGGGGGAGTGTAGAGGTGAAGGGGGTGTAGAGGGGAGTGAAGGGGGGTTGATGGGGCTGGTTAAGGGTCGGAAAGAGTGGACTATGGTATAGAGCTTTCGTTCATGGCTACTTTCGTAAATAAGTAACGAGTGTCAAGCTCGTTACTGTTAGTGTTGCCCTTGGAGTCCTTGACATGCGCGGCTCCTCACCACATTCCATCAGCCCTCGCACCATACTGGTGTGTGTGTGTGTGTGTGTGTGTGTGTGTGTGTGTGTGTACTCACCTATTTGTAATTACCTAAGTGTAATTACCTAAGTGTAGTTACAGGATGAGAGCTACGCTCGTGGTGTCCCGTCTTTCCAGCACTCCTTGTCATATAACACTTTGAAACTACTGAAACTACTGATTTGTACTCACTTATTTTTGCTTGCAGGATCGAGCATTGACTCTTGGATCCAGAGTCCTGTGTGTGTGTGTGTGTGTGTGTGTGTGTGTGTGTGTGTGTGTGTGTGTGTGTGTGTGTGTGTACTCACCTATATGTACTCACCTATATGTGCTTGCAGGATCGAGCATTGACTCTTGGATCCCGCCTTTCTAGCTATCGGTTGTTTACAGCAATGACTCCTGTCCCATTTCCCTATCATACCTAGTTTTAAAAGTATGAATAGTATTTGCTTCCACAACCTGTTCCCCAAGTGCATTCCATTTTTCTACTACTCTCACGCTAAAAGAAAACTTCCTAACATCTCTGTGACTCCTCTGAGTTTCCAGTTTCCACCCATGTCCCCTCGTTCTGTTATTATTACGTGTGAACATTTCATCTATTTCCACTTTGTCAATTCCCCTGAGTATTTTATATGTCCCTATCATATCTCCTCTCTCCCTTCTTTTCTCTAGTGTCGTAAGGTTCAGTTCCTTCAGCCGCTCTTCATATCCCATCCCTCGTAGCTCTGGGACAAGCCTCGTCGCAAACCTCTGAACCTTCTCCAGTTTCTTTATGTGTTTCTTCAGGTGGGGGCTCCATGATGGCGCGGCATACTCTAAGACGGGTCTCACGTAGGCAGTGTAAAGCGCCCTAAAAGCTTCCTCATTTAGGTTTCTGAATGAAGTTCTAATTTTCGCCAGTGTAGAGTACGCTGCTGTCGTTATCCTATTTATATGTGCCTCAGGAGTTAGATTAGGTGTCACATCCACTCCCAGGTCTCTTTCTCGAATCGTTACAGGTAGGCTGTTCCCCTTCATTGTGTACTGTCCCTTTGGTCTCCTGTCACCTGATCCCATTTCCATAACTTTACATTTACTGGTGTTAAACTCCAGTAGCCATTTCCCTGACCATCTCTGCAGCCTGTTTAAGTCCTCTTGGAGGATCCTACAATCCTCGTCTGTCACAACTCTTCTCATTAATTTTGCGTCATCTGCGTGTGTGTGTCTGTTATGTTAGTGCTTAATCAATTGGCGTTTGCCGTGGACACTGAAGTGTATTACCTCGGTAATTGTAGGTTCCCGGAACATGGGCCGACGACAGACACTGGGAATGGGGGAGAATGAGGGGAAGGGTTGGGGGAGAGAGAGGGGAAGGGTTGGGGGAGAGAGAGGGGAAGGGTGGGAATAAGGGATATAATGGCATGGATGTAACGATGGAGGAAGGGGGTGATGAAGGCAGTAGCGAAGAAAAGGCATGAATAATAAGGGGTAGGGAAGAATAATGTGTATAGCATAGCAGGGATGGGAAAGCGGGATGGAAGAATTAAGGAAAAGTGAAGGTTAAGGAGAATGGAAGTGATGAGAATGGGATGTTGTGACTGAGGGAATGGGGGGGTAGGAGAGAAGGGTGCTGTGGGAAGGTGCAGGTTCAAGGGAGGACTGAAGGGCTGTAGGGAAGAGAAGGAGGCGAGGATGGGGATAAAGAAGGAATATGATTCATAATCCTATCTTCATAAAAGAACCTTTGCTCCTGTACATTTATATAGTGTCCAGGGTCCTGGCAGACGACACTGACCAGGGGTCGTAAGACACGGAGAAGCTGTGTCCAGCTAATGAGGAAAATAAACAATAGCGAGTGAATATGATTGTTCCACGCTCAAACCCGTGTATCGTATGTGAGGTATTTACACCAGAGAATGAGGAGACGACGACGTTTCGGTCCATTCTGGACCATTACCACTGCGACAATGGTCCAGGATGGACCGAAACGTCGTCTTTTCATCTTCTGGCGTGTAGTTTGGTCACCATATCTTCAGCCACGTTATTGTGACTCATCGTCTGCACATATACAACTACATATACAACTACAGATACAGCTACATATGTTTCAGAGCGACATTTCTTCCTCGCTTCACATCAGCTGACCAATTTCAATCAGGTTTTGCTCTGCTCGGTTGATCTGCAGGAAAAATCCCTGTACCGAAGGACTGGACAGGGAAAAAATCTTTGATGGACTTTCTGATGCCGGGTACAGGCGCCGCTCCTCACACCCTCGCCTCAACACCATGAAATGCACATAAAATGGAAAGGTTACATGAACAACAAATTGACTTCTGTGTACCTGACGAGAGTTTGTTCTGTGAGCGGATGTTATATGTATAATATATATATATATATATATATATATATATATATATATATATATATATATATATATATATATATATATATATATATATATATATATATATATATATATATATGCTTAAAATCCACAGAGAAATATGAAATGAGGTGAACGTTTCGGCTTGTTAAAGCCTTTGTCAACACCAGACTGACCAGACTGATTGGTCAGTCTGGTGTTGACAAAGGCTTTAACAAGCCGAAACGTTCACCTTATTTCATATTTCTCTGTGGATTTTAAGCATAAAATGATCAGTGTTTTGTGATCGTCAAATTGCATATATATATATATATATATATATATATATATATATATATATATATATATATATATATATATATATATATATATATATATATATATATATATGCTGGGATCACACACACACGTAATTCATTGTCGCGTCTGGTCTTAAAATTGTGGATGGAGGTGGCTTCCACAACTTCTATCAGTAAGTTTCGTGTATGGACCACCAGACCCGGGTTCGAGATCTTCTTTATATTTCTTCGCCTTTCTCAGTTTTAGGTCTCGTGGACACATGCTGGACACGGCATGGGTTATGGGTGTGCAGAACTTCAGGTGGGAGGAATGGGGGAAGGGGGGGGGGTGTGGAATCATGAATACCCATTACAGAGTATTTCAAACATAGTATGATAGATTTTGTATATTTGTGGACATAAGTGCGCAATGTTCTACATTACAGCAAAAAAACTCAGAAAGAATAAAAAAACAAATTTTAAGTTAATTATTTAGATATAAATCAGTCCCGATCCAACCATGTAAGGCACGTACCCAACAGTTATTACTGTTAAATATTGGGTGAGTTTTGCCACGAGCTTCTGGCATCCATCCCCGAATTTTCGTTCCAATATATAAATAAAAATATATGTACTAGTTAATTAGACAAAAGGAAGGGCACACAGCAAACAACCTTACCAGCACGTGACCTCACTCTTGATCTGTACTCTGTAGTACGCATTACAATCCGTATCCACTTTAATTATGGAATGTTTGCTCTGTAACTTTTTTCCAGATCGATTTATTGACGTACGAATCAGCTTAACGCAGCTCGACTGTAATTTCATGTTTTTCGGAGTCCTAATTCGGAGTCCTAATTTGTGAATAACTTAATAACCATTTGTCAACACTGCTATTAAGCATGGCTTGAAGGTATTAATATTCAGTGGACATTACAGCATTCCACACGAGCGAACACACACACACACACACACACACACACACACACACACACACACACACACACACACACACACACACACACACACACAGGGACTGACATAAAGAGAAGGCTGGGTGGACTGCATTTTCATGGACTGTCGGAAAGCCTTTGATACAGTACCCCATATGTGGTTGGTACATAAACTGTTTGCGGGGGTTGAGCTATGGCTCTTTGGTCCCGCCTCTCAACGGTCAGTCAACTAATGTACAGGTTCCTGAGCCTATTGGGCTCTGTCATATCTACACTTGAAGCTGTGTATGGAGTCAGCCTCCACCACATCACTCCCTAATTCATTTCATTTGTCTACTACTCTGACACTGAGAAAAATCTTTCTAACGTCCCTATAGCTCATTTGAGCACTCAATTTCCACCTGTGTCCCCTAGTCCATGTGCCTCTTGTGATAAATAGTCGGTCTTTATCTACCCTATCAATTCTTTTGAGAATCTTGTATGTGGTAATCATGTCCCCTCTAACTCTTTTGTCTCCCAGTGACGTGAGGCTTAATTCCCATAGTCTCTCCTCGTAGCTCATTCCTCTCAGTTCATTTACTGCTCTGAAACCTTCACCCCTGACAAGTGAAAGTTTACAAAGTTAGGAATTCGGGCAAGAAGACCTCAAATACAGTATAGTATGAAGAGAACGCAACTTCCAATTGAAAAAGAGAAATATTTTAGAGTAGACATAGCAGGAGATCTAACACCAGAGGCACGCAACAATATAATTACGAGGGCAGCATACGCCATCTTGAGGTTATCTTGAGATGATTTCGGGGCTTTTTGTGTCCCCGCGGCCCGGTCCTCGACCAGGCCTCCACCCCCAGGAAGCAGCCCGTGACAGCTGACTAACACCCAGGTACCTATTTAACTGCTAGGTAACAGGGGCATAGGGTGAAAGAAACTCTGCCCATTGTTTCTCGCCGGCGCCTGGGATCGAACCCAGGACCACAGGATCACAAGTCCAGTGTGCTGTCCGCTCGACCGACCGGCTCCCGTCCCCCGTGCCATACTGGCAAACGTCCCGTTATCCCTCAGGAACTTGGATCCCTTCCGAAGTTCTTTATACGTCCTTTGTGAGACCCATTATTGAGTATGGTGCTCCAGCATGGAACCTCTACCTAAAGAAACACAAAAGAACTTTAAAAGGTCCAAAAATATGCAACAAGGCTCGTTCCGGAGCTAAGGGGACTGAGCCATGAAGAAAGACTGAAGGAACCATACCTTACTTCACCAGAAGAGAGAAGGGGTAAGTCAGACATGATAAGGACGTACAAGATTCTTAGGGGAACTGACAAGGTAAATGCAGAGGCAATATTTAAATTAAGTCACAGTAGAACGAAAAAACCTAATTAGAACCTGTAAACACAGATGAGTCACAGAGATGTCAGAAACAACTTTTTAAGCCTAAGGAGCGTAAAGTAGTGTAGTGGACTAGATGAGGAAGCTGTCGAAGCCAATTGATTATAAAGTTTTAAATGTAAGTATGATTAGAAAATCTAAGGAAATCATAGTGAACTAAGCATAATTAGTTCTAATCAAAAGTGAACTAATCATAAGTGCAGTGAACTAATCATAAGTGCTGTGAACTAATCATAAGTGCAGTGAACTAATCATAATTAGTTCACTGCATTGAACTAATTATGATCGCAAGGCGGTGATTAATAAGAGCTGATGCGTGACCTTGCAAGTACAACAAGTTAAGTTCAACCAGGTAAGTTCAAACACAGCCAAAAATATTTTTCCCCTCGAACTTTTTTGAGCCACTGCCTTTGTATAATTATAACCGCTAACGAACATTCGATTTCAGTTGTAACTATTAACTTGATCTGATCTGCATTAATCAACTAACCAGTTTTACAAGGTCTGGTTAGAAGAATTCCCTACCATCAATTATTCAAATGCCTGCAGTAATTTCTCTTTTCAACCGGAAACTTCAACCTTTGAGTATTTCGCTGGACGGAAAGGTACGTGACTGTCGGGCCAATGTTATTTCAGTTCATTTTACTGTAAATGAGCTAAGTTGCACTGAATTTTTGTAGATAATTACTAAAACAGTGAATACCGTTGCCTGATCATTGTCGATCCTCTACAAAAAAGAGCACCTCAGGTAACGTAGAAGAGCACCACAGGTAACGTAGCAGAGCTCCTCAGGTAACGTAGCAGAGCACCTCAGGTAACGTAGAAGAGCACCACAGGTAACGTAGAAGAGCTCCTCAGGTAACGTAGAAGAGACCCACAGGTAACGTAGAAGAGCACCATAGGTAACGTAGCAGAGCACCTCAGGTAACGTAGAAGAGCACCATAGGTAACGTAGAAGAGCTCCTCAGGTAACGTAGAAGAGACCCACAGGTAACGTAGAAGAGCACCACAGGTAACGTAGAAGAGCACCACAGGTAACGTAGAAGAGCACCACAGGTAACGTAGAAGAGCACCACAGGTAACGTATAAGAGCACCACAGGTAACGTAGAAGAGACCCACAGGTAACGTAGAAGAGCACCACAGGTAACGTAGAAGAGCACCATAGGTAACGTAGATGAGCACCACAGGCAACGTAGAAGAGCACCACAGGTAACGTAGAAGAGCACCTCAGGTAACGTAGAAGAGCACCACAGGTAACGTAGAAGAGCACCTCAGGTAACGTAGAAGAGCACCATAGGTAACGTAGATGAGCACCACAGGCAACGTAGAAGAGCACCACAGGTAACGTAGAAGAGACCCACAGGTAACGTATAAGAGCATCACAGGTAACGTAGAAGAGCTCCTCAGGTAACGTAGAAGAGCACCATAGGTAACGTAGAAGAGCTCCTCAGGTAACGTATAAGAGCACCACAGGTAACGTAGAAGAGACCCACAAGTAACGTATAAGAGCATCACAGGTAACGTAGAAGAGCTCCTCAGGTAACGTATAAGAGCACCACAGGTAACGTAGAAGAGCACCACAGGTTACTGATGAAGTGCATTACAGGTAACGTATATTAGAGCTCTATGGTAACAAGGTTTCATATCATTTCATCTCATTTCATATCACATTCAGCTGCTGAGGTTTCCTTCATCCAGGAAGTATAAACAATAAACTATGACTCGTCCCTTTCACACACTGTAGCTCACTGTGTTCACCTTGTTATCTTATCTCTTCTTAACCCCTAAAGTCTTCTGAAGTCTTTTCCTTCCAATTTGTGTTCCATATTCTCCTCCTCAGCTTCCTCTCCTTTATTCGTCTCGTTTTCCATTCATATACACGTGTTTAGTCCTTATCTTTCTCTTTATTCTATTATCATTATCAGAGAGCATACTCATCAATTCATGGAAATGTTTGTCTGTTAGTTTGACTGTTCGACGCTAGAGGCCAGATATATTAGGATAGTCTCACCCAATTTACTAATCATTGGTGCTGGTTACCTGCCCAACAAGACAGGATCAGGGTCAGCACAAAATCAAATGATTTCAGCATATTGGTCCCTATGAACCTCTTGGCGAATTTCAGACCGGAATGACCTTTAAAACGTTCCAAAAATGAAAATAAAAGAATTGTAGCTGTTGTATAAAACATTAGACAATGCTATCGACAAAATAGACTAGATAATTCTACCTATCATTGTCCATAATAGGCAAATGTATGTGTTCATCATGAACACTGATTTCCTACCAAACTTCTCTCTCCCATCCATGCATACAAACCTCATGCTGTCTTCTGAGTCACAATCACGTGTCCCGAATGTGTTCGCACTGCTAGTGATGCGCACTTACATCTGCTGCGCAGTGGTACACTTGCACATCCTGGTGGGAAATGGAGGAGAGAGAGAGAGAGAGAGAGAGAGAGAGAGAGAGAGAGAGAGAGAGAGAGAGAGAGAGAGAGAGAGAGAGAGAGAGGGAGAGAGAGAGAGAGAGAGAGAGAGAGAGAGAGAGAGAGAGAGAGAGAGAGAGAGAGAGAGAGAGAGAGAGAGAGAGAGAGAGAGAGAGAGAGAGGTGGGGGAAGGAGAGAGAATGGAAGAGAGAGAGAGAGGAGAAACCGACAGGGTGACCGAGAGCAAGATAAAGACGCAGATAGACGATGACAAAGAAATGAAGATACAGAGACACGGACACAGAAGGCAGAGGAAGAGACAAAGAGACAAATACAGACAGGGATACAGAGAAGGGGTGTGTTTACATACGTTGGAATGCTGTACACTTTTCCATTTATTATCCTTGTTTCTCATAATTTCCTTGGATTGTTTATTTGCTGAAATAATGCCAGGTCGACCAGTGTACCAAATTAACGCCCATACTGGATCCACCCCGGGCACCGCCGGGTACACCATCCTCTCTAGTAGATTAAATCACACCCTACAACCTATCCCTTACTACCCAAACTCCAAGTTCAACCCCCACACCCAAATCTAACCCCTTCCGAACAAATCCACAAGGGCCGTGACCAGGATTCGAACCTATGTCCGGGAGCATCCCAGACGCTGCCTTAATCGACTGAGCTACGACATGGTCGATTAAGGCAGCGTCTGGGATGCTCCCAGACGTAGGCTCGAATCCTCGTCACGGCCCTTGTGGATCTGATCATTTAATGCATCACGCTATTCTGATTTCTGTGTGTAACCCACTTCCCTTACACACCAAGACCAGCAAAACACACACATCCCATCTGTAAAATAGACTAAATAATACTACTTATCATACATTTTCCATAATAGGCATCAAAACCCAAGCCAAGTCCCCCATTAATCCGAGGCTTCCCACATCCAAAGCCCGGCCTCGACATCCCAAAGCTTCGCCCTAACACCCTACACCCCAAGCTCAGGGCTTCCGCACCCTAAGTCGTTCCACTAAACATTGACCTCGCTCTTGCAGTATAAGTTATTCATCAACACTAACGTAATTATATGACTGGTAACTGTAATTTTGCCAAGTGGAATGTGCACCAAAAAGAGAAATGTGTTCTATTATTATAAGTAACAAGCATAACATTGCTTGTCGCATGTATATATATATATATATATATATATATATATATATATATATATATATATATATATATATATATATATATATATATATATATATATATGTATGTGTGTGTGTGTGTATGTGTGTGTGTGAAAAATAACTACAATTGAAATCAGAAATAACAGCAATTAGAAATCAGCAGGACCCCTAAAGGATTCACTGGAATTCCAGGATGCATTGCTTTTGAGCATGTCGTGGCACAGTGAAGTAAGGTGTGTGCCTGGGTGTACCCAGTGGGCAGGTTCGAGTCCTCCTACTGATTTATTATTATTATTATTATTATTATTACATAATTTGTTTACGTGACCTAGGACTCAGGCTTAACCTTTGGGAGTTATTATTTTTCTTCATATACATTTCGTATATTTATTTATCGACGACTACAACAGAGTATTGGGACTATATTTGGGTGACCTGCCCCTCTCGCTACGTATCTCCTTCGATTGACAGAGGGCATCACTGGCAGTAATTGCAGAGGGCATTACTAGCATCAGTTGCAGTGGACATTATCAGTATCAGTTGCAAAGATTACACTTTCTTGCCTAACTTTGCTCGAGTTTATGTAAGAGCATGACAGTAGCGACACACCTGCTTAGCGTTACACACCTGCTTAGCGTGACACAGCTACCATGAGCATCTCTGATGACGTTACACGAGATACATTCTCAGCATCAAGCGGCTGGATGTAAACAAACATTAGACTCACTTGTTGGTGTATTTCTTCAATGTTGTTAATAATTACCTTCTCCCCCTTCCTCTGACACACTGTCTTTTAATGCCTCCACACCCTACTACAGCCTCCTGTAATCCCCTCACCCACACTACCCATCCATCTCTTAATACCCCTACACCCTACCTTCCTCTTCATACACTAATCTAATGTCTCTACATCCTACTACTTCACCCTTACACCTTAGCACTCCATCCATTTATTGAATGCCTGTACACCCCCTACAACTGCAATATTTATGCTCCTATATCCTATCTTGCACCTTTTTATTTCCTTACACCCTGTTCATTCATTTATTAATTTAACGCCTCCATATCTTATATCTTCACTATATAAGCTCTCCAAGGATTGATTTTTTTCATTAACCCCCCACACTAATTCCTCTCACCTTAATGTTTCCTAATTTTGATTCCTCTCTTCTTAAGCTGCACTTTACTCCCTTTCACCCTAATTAAACCAAACGCAGATCCCTCTCTTCTTAATCTCTTCATTAATCCGTGTGCACTATAATTATTGTATTTTTGCTATTTTTTCTGCCATGTTCCACCTTTTTTTTCTCAACACAATTTATACTTTAATCTCAATTAGTATTAAGATTTAGTCTTAGTGTTTTTTCTGCCCGAAACGCTTTACGTAATAGTGGCTTTAGGCATTGTATGTACTAGCTGTATCTATAAATCCATCAACGTTTTGTATCTCACCTTGTATGTATGTACTTTCCCTGAATAAATATTTGTATTTGTATAGTCTGTGCTCACATTAGTCTCTTTAAACCTTAATCCTAAAGTCCAGAAGGATGCCACAGGAGTAGCCCCAGAGCTGAGAGGCATGAGTTACGCGGAGAGACTGAAGGAATTAAATTTCACGTCACTGGAAGATAGAGGAGCGTAGGCGTAGGCATAACTATGTCCCAGGCACCATATACAGCATCAGATGTCAAACTTGAGGCATTCTCAAGTCTCACAATTGACTTCAGAATGGTCCAGGATGGACCGAAACGTCGTCGTCCCTTCAGCTTCTTCGACGCTGATAGGTACAACCCATAGAGTGCGGACGCTCAAACCCCAACAATCTCACACTAAGTGGGGTACACCTTTAACCCTCTCCACACCCTAAACAATCACCACTTCACCCCCTCCACACCCTAAACAATCAACACTTCACCCCCTCCACACCCTAAACAAACAACACCTCACCCTCCCCACACCCTGAACAATCAACACCTCACCCTCCCCACACCCTAAACAATCAACACCTCACCCTCCCCACACCCTAAACAATCAACACTTCACCCCCTCCACACCCTAAACAAACAACACCTCACCCTCCCCACACCCTAAACAATCAACACTTCACCCCCTCCACACCCTAAACAATCAACACCTCACCCTCCCCACACCCTAAACAAACAACACCTCACCCTCCCCACACCCTGAACAATCAACACCTCACCCTCCCCACACCCTAAACAATCAAAACCTCACCCTCCCCACACCCTAAACAATCAACACCTCACCCTCCCCACACCCTAAACAATCAACACCTCACCCTCCCCACACCCTAAATAATCGACACATCACCCCTGCTCCCAGAGTAGCAAACCTACAGTACAAGAGTAACTTTGGTTGGGACCCCTGCCTGCAGTGCCTCCGCGCACTACAGTATTGAAAATAATACCATTTTATTAATTTAAAATAATAAAATAATACGCACTGCAAAATTATTAATATTAATTTTCGTTATTGCTGTTACTAATTACTTAATTTTACCTCTTGCGAATTACTAGTTGTTAATAACATGAAATTCCTAAAGCTGTACCATTTAAAATAACTCATAACTGTTATTGGTTGAATAGACAAACTTTTTAAAGAAGGATTGCAACCATTTTGTCCTCTTTTTCTCGATAACATAAATGCAAATTATAAATAAAATAAATTATAATCTGTGGCTATCGCGGGGATTTATGTATTTTTATAAGATTATTGCCAATTTGGGCACACACTCAGAACGGTTCGCCGCTCCTGCTCTAATCCATCAGTACCTCATCCATCCCCAACTTAATTCAAAATATTATCCCTAATCCATGTTCCATTTTTTGTGTATCCCTTTACTCGATAGCACATGACACATCCTCGTCACCTCTCACAGCCCCAAGCCATCCCTCTCCACACCCACGTCACTTTCTCGCCTCCCACACACCGTCTATGATTGATTGATAAAGATTAAGCCACCCAAGAGGTCGCACGGGCATGAATAGCCCGTAAGTGGTACAATTTTTTTTTCAGTTATTCTATTCAGTATTCTGAGGTTGCATTTAATCGTCAAGCTGTTATCGCGGGGGACACCGTCTATGTCGTCTATGCCTTTAAATGCCCACTTGGGGACTGTAAGCCCCAAAGAACTCAGTATATAGGCAAGACAACAACGTCTCTTTTCTAGGCGACTAACAATGCATAAGCAACAGGGAGCCATCAAGGAACACATAATCTCTTCTTACAACCAGACCATCACCAGAGAAATTTTAACAAACAACACAGAAATCATCGATAGATACAGCGATAGCAGGCGGCTTGACATCTGCGAGGCACTACACATCAAAAAGTCAACACCAGCAATCAACAGCCAATTAATGCACAACTACATTCTACCCACTTCAAGACCCCGAACCAATATGGAAGCAGCAAGAGGAAGTATGGGCCAATAGACCTTCTGCAGTTACTTCCATTCATATGTTCACTTATCCAATTTATACCCATTGTTTCGTGTTCTGTCTTGTGTTTGTCACCTCATCCAAAACTTTTGTACCATATCACTTCATCCAATAGAGTATAAGTACGAAGAATTTGTGTGTAAATTAAGTCTTTGAAAAGTCTTGTAATACGAATTACGAAACGCGTTCAGGCGTCAGACAATTAAAAAATGTATTTTGGAGAATTATTATTTTTATTACCACCGACAGTGAAGAAAAACATAAGAAATATTGAGAAGATTCGTGTTAGAATTATCAATCTTACCTTTTCGGTCATATTCAACAACATATGTTTACAAGAAAGACTGCTACCAATATATATATACATATATATATATATATATATATATATATATATATATATATATATATATATATATATATATATATATATATATATATATATATATATATATATATACATTTTTCCCCTCTCCGTTCTCATTTATTTCCTCCCTCCCCAACCCCCACACGTCACCCTTCAGTCTCCCGTTTTCTTCCACAATAACTCGAACCGGAATAACACTGTCCATTTTATTTGCGACTCTTCCCTCAAGAGAAAGACTCCCACAAAACAACACGGGGAGAAAACCAAACGAAAAAAAGAGCCCAGATAAAGTTGGCCAAGAGTTTCCCGCCGCCAGTTTGTGCCAACTGGGGGGGAAAGCGACCAATTAAGTAAAAGTTTAATGCACATCTTGAATAATGCAGGAAGTGTGGAAAACATCACGAGAATAGAGAGGAGGAGAAAGTAACGAAGGAGAAACAGGAGAGAGAGATAGATAGATAGATAGAGAGAGAGAGAGATACAGGAGTAAAGCAACTCTCATCAATAAAGCAACAGTAACAGGGCCTGGTATCTGGGTTCCGTGTCCACCTGTCTCCTCCCTCCCCTTCGTGTCCACCTCTCTAGTCCACTAGTTGCTCTCCTCCCTTCCTCCTGCTTTATTGTCGTCCTCTTACTCGTGCTCTAAACGTCCTAATATCCTCATTTTCTTTCTCCCTTGCCTTAAACATCGCGTTTTTCTGCTCTCTTCCTTGTCCTAATATCATGTTTTTATCCCATCTCTCTGCTTCATATATATATATATATATATATATATATATATATATATATATATATATATATATATATATATATATATATATATATGTCGTACCTAGTAGCCAGAACGCACTTCTCAGCCTACAATTCAGGGCCCGATTTGCCTAATAAGCCAAGTTTTCCTGAATTAATATATTTTCTCAAATTTTGTTCTTATGAAATGATAAAGCTACCCATTTCATTATGTATGAGGTCAATTTTTTTAGAGTGGAGTTAAAATTAACGTAGATATATGACCGAACCTAACCAACCCTACCTAACCTAACCTAACCTATCTTTATGGGTTAGGTTAGGTTAGGTAGCCGAAAAAGCTAGGTTAGGTTAGGTTAGGTAGGTTAGGTAGTCGAAAAACAATTAATTCACGAAAACTAGGCTTATTAGGCAAATCGGGCCTTGAATAGTAGGCTGAGAAGTGCGTTCTGGCTACTAGGTACGACATATATATATATATATATATATATATATATATATATATATATATATATATATATATATATATATGCAGATGATTCACCATAACGTGGCTGAAGAATGTTGACCTTTATCCACACACTAGTAGATGAAGAGACGACGTTTCGGAAGTCTTGGACCATTATCAAGTTGATTGTGGTCCGAAACGTTTTCGCCTCTCCATCGTCTAGTATATACTGGAAGATGGAGAACCCACCAGAAATTTGGATGGGTTCACCAACTATACTGCTGCCCACAAGAAATTAAATCCTATCACCAGCTGCTACTAAGTATAATTTTTTTTTCATAACCTCTCCACTTTCTGCAATCCACCCCACCAACTTTGCTTCTTTCAATCCATTCCCACCCCTACCACTCCTTCAATGCTCTCCCTCTCTCTGCTGCACAATCTACGACCCCCCGCCTACGTCCCCACCTCTCCCCACCACCTCAGTGTGCATAGTGTATGTGCCTGGCGCCTCCACCACTTGTTGACAGTGTGTTGGTGAGGTCGCCCCGGTAGCTCCAGCTGCTGCTCTCAGTGTTCCCTTCATACTTCACCTCTCTGTTTTATGCCGGTGGTTGCTGAGGCAAGCGACACTAGTGGGTCATTATGTTTGGCGTGTGTGCTGGTGTTCACTCGCCTGTTTGTGCTCACATGTTTGGCCCTGCTGGTTCCAGCATTAGCTCTTGGACCACCACCTCTCTAATCGCCCGGTTGTTTAAAGCAATGACTCCTGTCCTATTTTTCTATCGTAACTACTTTTAAAATAATGAATCGAGTTTTGATTACACAACCTGCTCCTTTAGCTTATTTAATTTTTCAACTAATCTTTCGCTAAATGAAAGATTTATAACATCTCTATGACTCATCTGAGTCGCAAGCTTCCATCCATGCTCACTTTTAGTTCCTGAATGGTTATCTTGAGATGATTTCGGGGCTTAGCGTCCCCGCGGCCCGGTTCTCGACCCAGCCTCCTTTTTGTTACACACCCCCAGGAAGCAGCCCGTAGCAGCTGTCTAACTCCCAGGTACCTATTTACTGCTAGGTAACAGGGGCATCAGGGGTGAAAGAAACTTTGCCCATTTGCTTCTGCCTCCACAGGGGATCGAACCCGGTACCTGATGACTACGAATCCGAAGCGCTGTCCACTCAGCTGTTAGGCCCCTATAAATTGTATCGTAACTTTTTCTAGCATAGAGTACCCTGAGGACGTTATTCTGTTTATATGGGCCTCTGGAGTTAGGATTGGTGTTACAAAGACCAAACCACACACACTAGAAGATAAAGAGACGACGACGTTTGGTGTTACGTCCACCAATGAGAAACAATCATGGAGTCCCCACCTGAAGAAACACATAAGGAAACTGGAAAAGGTTCAGAAGTTTCCAACAAGACTCGTACCAGGGTTACGAGGGATGGGGTATGAAGAGGGCCAGAAGGAACCAAGCCTTACGACATTAGAAAAACGAAAAGAGGCGGGGGGGGATATGATAGTAACGTATAAAATACTCAGGGGGATTGACAGAGTGGAAATCGACGAAATGTTCACACGGAATAGTAAACGAACGAGGGGACATGGGTGGAAACTCAGATGAGTCACAGACATGTTTGGAAGTTTTCTTTTAGCGTGAGAGTAGTGGAAAAATGGAATGCACTTAAAGAACAGGTTGTGGAAACAAATTCTATTCATAACTTTAAAACTAGATATGATAGGGAAATAGGACCGGAGTCATTGCTCTAAACAACCGATGGCTCGAAAGGCGGGATCCAAGAGTCAGTGCTCGATCCTGCAGGCGCAAAAAGGTGAGTACACACACACACACACACACACACACACACACACACACACACACACACACACACACACACACACACACACACACACACACACACACACACACACGCGCGCTGACCAGCAGAGACCATTTATATCTGCGTGTCAAGGTTATAGTCCACGTTTTCTCAAATATGAACATTATAACAGTAGCGACTCACATTGAAACCCATTAGCGCGGAGACTGCCTGATATCACATTAAAGGAAATTTATAACACGAGTTTATTAAAGGCCAATAAAAAAGTTGGCTGGAATATAACGGGGGAACGAAGTTCATCTCGAATGAATTGGTACGTCAGTCGAGTGAGCAAGGAAATACGCAGCCCATTGTAACACTATTTTCGGCATTTCTCTCTCTCTCTCTCTCTCTCTCTCTCTCTCTCTCTCTCTCTCTCTCTCTCTCTCTCTCTCTCTCTCTCTCTCTCTCTCTCTCTCTCTCTCTCCCTCTCTCTCCGTTAGTGCAAATTAAAAACAATATTTATACTGAATGTGACCGAAAGAGTGAGATCAATGATTTTAACATGAGTCTTCTCTATTTTCCTTCACTTGAGAAGGAAGTTGAAAAATTAACTCTCCAAAGTGAATTTATACAGTAATATTTGGCTCTCACGCTAAGAGATGCGTTTCGTTAACTCTTGTTAATTAACATTGTCAAGGGCAGAATTCGAATGATAATTTTCTTGTTGCATGTATATATATATGTATATATATACTTGATGATGACGTGAAGGTAAAGTACCTAATTTTATATGCCCACTGTATCTTGACAATCTCCTATTTGTATGATGGCTGGTCCAGTATGATGTATATTCCGTCCGGCTCAGAATGTTAGCAAAGTGTAATTTGGCGTTAGTTGCCTAGTTATACATGGCTTGATTTGCTTGATGTGTAGTGCCTCGCCGATGTCAAGTCTTCTGTTGTCGCTGTATCTGTCTATTATTTTGACAGGATATCTCTGATGGTTGTGATTATGTATAGAGCCGATATGTTCTTTAATTAGACCTAACTGGTGCAGCAGCGTCAACATCATCAGAAGTAGAAGTAGGAGCAGTCTCCTGATGGTAATCCAAAATAAAATGAAGTGGGATTTAGTGATCCTTTCTATTTCAGTTTACATCAACGTTGTGAGCACATCATGGTTATATTAACACGGTTTGTTGCTGTTGGTAGCGTGTGATTGTGGGAGAGAAGAGCAAGGAGAGAGCCTTCTTTCCTTTTGTTTTTATTCTGATCTTCATCTATGCCGGTAGGATCCGTCACAGTACCGGGTACACTTGCTCTGAGATGCTAGAAATATTTTCTGGCATCTGACATTATTTGTTTTCCTTGAGAGCCTACAGGGAGGCTTGATCATGTACTCCATACACGTGCTTTCAAATGTATCCAATACGATCTCTCTTAGAGCGCTGCTATGTACACTCCCTATCATGTACCCTCACGCATGCGCTTTCACATGTACCCTCCTGTACACTCTTTCTCTTGTATGTACCCCTGTGCACACACTTTCTTCCTTCACCGCCGCCTTGTGTTACACTGTAAGTCACTGGATGACTTATAATGACAGTTTTGGTCATTATATAGTTACATTTTTGCTTAACTTATGCATCTGAATGGATATTTGTTCTCTCTCTAACACTAGATGGCAGCAGATTCGTGGCTCTATTTTTCATTCATTAGATTCTACGACGCAACATTTAATTTTTAGTTTGTACGCACCAGTTGGAAGGGAATTGTTTCACTTTTTGCTCAGTAGATGGCACTGCCTGGAAGTTAACCCTTTGGCAACTTGATGGTATTAGATAGATGTTCTCTTGTTCACTTGAGAGTAAATTGTGTAGGAAATGCCGGATCAGTCGGGTTGTAATGGATATGTGGGCCTGAGGGACGCTCCAAGCAACACCATTTTAGATCAAATTATCACAAAGCAAGCCTGGCCTCTGGCCAGACTTTGAGACTAAAAGAACTCTCGGAACAACAGGTAAACTACATGTAAACCTGTGAACTGCATTACAAACAAGAATAGTTGCACTTCCATTCTCTGAACTGCAAAACGCAAACTTCCGTTTCTTAATCCGATTTTTTGTATAGACTTTCAGACCTCTTAATGGCACTATAAGGCTAATTAAAATTCCGGTCCTTATGGATACCATATTTACGCTCATTAAAATACTAAAACACTGTAACATTAGAACAAAAAGTAGTCATAAATATTCGCCGCCTGTAACAATGAGACCCAATGGGTTTTGATCTAAAGAATAATTCGCTTACATCTCTATTTGATGCATCTATATATTCATATATTCATAAATAGCCGAAAAGAGAAAATAGGAAAAATAATACCAGAGAGGAAGTCATTACAGTGAAACGCACACAACTGAGGCATGAAATTACACAATAGACGAAATTTATTCATTTTGAACCCTTTATGCTAACTGTGTGAGTACCCCCAGGGAAGCTGTAGATATAGACGTGCCAGGGAGGGGCAGACTAGTGTACGTACAATGGGATGCTTCAACATGTTAATAGGGAGGAATTGCAATCATTCGTTCTGTCTCCGTCTCAAACTTTCTCGCTATGTCTCTGTCTCTATTTTTGCGTTATTCTCTCTCTCTCTCTCTCTCTCTCTCTCTCTCTCTCTCTCTCTCTCTCTCTCTCTCTCTCTCTCTCTCTCTCTCTCTCTGTCTCTCTCTCTCTCTCTCTCTCTCTCTCTCTCTCTCTCTCTCTCTCTCTCTCTCTCTCTCTCTCTCTCTCTCTCTCTCTCTCAAACTCTACCTGACGCATCTATCATATAATCACTACGGCAGCAAGAGTAGCAATAGACCACTATCAGAGCGTTTATGTGGAAGTTGGTCACCCGGACGCCACCTGTATCACCCGTTTACTGACCGATCCGAAATGAAAAGATCAAGACTACGAGAAGAGAAGTAAACACAGGACACATACAGACGTAACACATACTACATGGACACCAAAGGTGGTGCGTGACAACACAACAGGTCCAACGGCATGAACGCCAACAGGAGGATAAAAACAAGATGTACACCGTGGCAAACGGGGACTATATATATATATATATATATATATATATATATATATATATATATATATATATATATATATATATTCAGTGATCTCATAATTGTATGTCTAGTGATAATATGTTCTGAGTATAATTTCAAATGTAATTATTATGTGTCGCAGATCAAACAAAACCTTTGGATGTGGAAACTCTGAAAAAACCTCCCGGATAAAGTACGTAGATTTAATTAATTAATATAAACAAACTCGCGTATCCTACCGTTGGGGGAGGGGGGTAAGTGAGGGGAGGCGATAGAAGGGGTTGGGCGGAATGGGGAGGGAGGCAGAGATGGGAGAGGGAAGGGGGGGGGGACGTAGCAGGGATGGGGGGAAACGTCTCATGTATTGTAGGAGAGGAGTTGAGACCACCCCACACAGGGTCTAAGCCTGCTGAGGCAGAGATGAACAGCCTGGGATTCTGTAAATTACTGCTTCGTGTTCCTCTCTCAAAACACACACACACACACACACAATGCTTGATTTGATATTTACCCTAAATGAGTGGGATATAAGGGAAGTTAAGATGGAAGCGCCCTTGGGAATGAGTGACCACAGTGTATTGAACTTTGAGTACCTGGTAGAGCTAGGACTTATCTCCCCCCAAAAAGAACTAGGAATCAAAAGGCTGGCATACCGAAAGGGGAATTATGAACAGATGAGAAGTTTCCTAAGTGAAATACCTTGGGACACAGACCTCAGAGACAAGTCTGTACAGGGTATGATGGACTATGTTACCCAAAAGTGTCAGGAGGCAGTAAACAGGTTCATCCCGGCCCAAAGGGAAAAATCCGAGAAGCAACAAAAGAATCCATGGTATAATAGGGCATGTATGGAAGCGAAGAAACTGAACAAGAAGGCGTGGAGGAACTTCCGGAATAACAGAACACCAGAAAGCAGGGAGAGATACCAGAGAACCAGGAATGAGTACGTCAGGGTGAGAAGAGAAGCAGAGAAAATTTTTGAAAATGATATAGCAAACAAAGCCAAGACCGAACCAAAGCTACTCCACAGTCACATCAGAAGGAAAACAACAGTGAAAGAACAGGTATTGAAACTTAGAACAGGCGAGGACAGGTATACAGAGAATGACAGAGAGGTGTGTGAGGAACTCAACAAGAGGTTCCAGGAGGTCTTCACAATAGAACAGGGTGAGGTCACTGTGCTAGGAGAAAGGGAGGTAAACCAGGCGGCCTTGGAGGAGTTCGAAATTACGAGAGAGGAGGTCAAGAGACACCTGCTGGATCTGGATGTTAGAAAGGCGGTTGGTCCAGATGGGATCTCACCATGGGTACTGAAAGAGTGTGCAGAGGCACTTTGCTTGCCACTCTCCATAGTGTATAGTAAATCACTAGAGACGGGAGACCTACCAGAAATATGGAAGACGGCGAATGTGGTCCCAATATACAAAAAGGGCGACAGACAAGAGGCACTGAACTACAGGCCAGTGTCCTTGACTTGTATACCATGCAAGGTGATGGAGAAGATCGTGAGAAAAAACCTGGTAACACATCTGGAGAGAAGGGACTTCGTGACAAATCGCCAACATGGATTCAGGGAGGGTAAATCTTGCCTTACAGGCTTGATAGAATTCTACGATCAGGTGACACAGATTAAGCAAGAAAGAGAGGGCTGGGCGGACTGCATTTTCTTGGATTGTCGGAAAGCCTTTGACACAGTACCGCATAAGAGGCTGGTACATAAGCTGGAGAGACAGGCAGGTGTAGCTGGTAAGGTGCTCCAGTGGATAAGGGAGTATCTAAGCAATAGGAAGCAGAGAGTTACGGTGAGGGGTGAGACCTCCGATTGGCGTGAAGTCACCAGTGGAGTCCCACAGGGCTCTGTACTCGGTCCTATCTTGTTTCTGATATATGTAAATGATCTCCCGGAGGGTATCGATTCATTTCTCTCAATGTTTGCGGACGATGCTAAAATTATGAGAAGGATTAAAACAGAAGAGGACTGTTTGAGGCTTCAAGAAGACCTAGACAAGCTGAAGGAATGGTCGAACAAATGGTTGTTAGAGTTTAACCCAACCAAATGTAATGTAATGAAGATAGGTGTAGGGAGCAGGAGGCCAGATACAAGGTATCATCTGGGAGAGGAAATTCTTCAGGAGTCAGAGAAGGAAAAAGACTTGGGGGTTGATATCACGCCAGACCTGTCTCCTGCAGCACATATCAAGCGGATAACATCAGCGGCATATGCCAGGCTGGCCAACATACGAACGGCATTCAGAAACTTGTGTAAAGAATCATTCAGAACTTTGTATACCACATATGTCAGGCCAATCCTGGAGTATGCAGCCCCAGCATGGAGTCCATATCTAGTCAAGGATAAGACTAAACTGGAAAAGGTTCAAAGGTTTGCCACCAGACTAGTACCCGAGCTGAGAGGTATGAGCTACGAGGAGAGACTACGGGAATTAAACCTCACTTCGCTGGAAGACAGAAGAGTTAGGGGGGACATGATCACCACATTCAAGATTCTGAAGGGGATTGATAGGGTAGATAAAGACAGTCTATTTAACACAAGGGGAACACGCACAAGGGGACACAGGTGGAAACTGAGTGCCCAAATGAGCCACAGAGATATTAGAAAGAACTTTTTTAGTGTCAGAGTGGTTGACAAATGGAATGCATTAGGGGGTGATGTGGTGGAGGCTGACTCCATACACAGTTTCAAGTGTAGATATGACAGAGCCCGATAGGCTCAGGAATCTGTACACCTGTTGATTGACGGTTGAGAGGCGGGACCAAAGAGCCAGAGCTCAACCCCCGCAAACACAACTAGGTGAGTACAACTAGGTGAGTACACACACACTCCTCGTGTATATATATATATATATATATATATATATATATATATATATATATATATATATATATATATATATATATATATATATATATATATATATATAGGGGGGTACCACCACTGGTGCAATTATAGGGACCCACAGCCTCAGAGAAGGGAACACAGAGCACTCAGGGAAAAACTTGACATTTAACTCTGAATACGAAAGAGTGTTCACTTCTCCTACCACCCCCTTTTTTTTTTTTATTATGATGTACACTTTATTATGCAAGGTTATACAGTTACATATCTGATTTTATACAAAAAATGAACATTAAGAGGACACAAGAAAAAGTTCGCTTCCTAGAGGCTGTAGATTTCCTCGAACTCCTCCGACGCCGGGCAGGAACCGAGGATGCAGCGGGCATTTCCCCTCTGGATCGCGACACTGAGGCGCTGAAAGAGAAAACTTGCTGCTCTAGGGTCTCTTGTGGTGTCAATGAGCTTGGAACCAAGATCCTTAAGAAACCTTCTTGCACTCTCACCCCATGGGCCTAGGGTCTCAGACCCTATTGGAACGAAGTTGTACCTTTGATCTAATTGCCTGTACTTGACTGACTTTTGTTTTTCTCTGTGTGTCGCTGCGGCTCCTGCCGTGCCGGCAGAGAGGGTGATGTATGTCGTTGCCAGGGTGGATACGCAAGTATAGTCCCATGCTAACTGCCTGCCACCCTTCCACGGACGCAGTGTGATTCCGTCTGGTCGGCCGGCAAAGCTAACAGAGTCACGGTTCAGTAGGTTGCGGGGCTCTCTCTCCGCTGGACACTGAGCAGAGGCAAGGCTTCTTTTAATGATGTCGTTGACTTCGTCGTGTCTAGTGTGCCAACCACCCGATTTTCCACAGTGCAGGCCATGCAATCCATATTCGTCAGCATCTGCCTCGCCGCAAATACACCTGTGAACAGTGTGGATAGGGGCAGCAAGATGGAGAGCGACTGCAATACGGAGCTCCTGCGGATCAAGACGTGTGCCTGTCGCAGACATAGGGACTGCTAGAAGGAAGTCCCCTGCATGGGAAGCCTGCACAGCTGTGAGGCGTGCACGATCACTGGGGGTTGTTGCTGCCTCCAGCAAAGCTGTGGCTTCTTTGTCTACAATGGGGCTGTCCCAACTGGATTGTTTCTTGGCTTTCGGCATGGCTGGTCTGAGTGCTGGGTCTGTCATGGCACCCCATTTCGTGTCGCATTCCGTGTAGTGGGGGTCCTGTATCCCCGCTACATCACTCAGGGTGTCAGGTAGAATTTCCTTAACCAGGTCATCTGATGCTGAGGAGGAAGACAGGAAGGCTGGGACAGCAATTTGGGTGGCGGTGCGGACACCCAAGCCACCGAGCCTGACAGGAAGAGTGGCTTGTTTCCACTGGCATGGAGTGGCTTGGGTCTACACGTATATATATATATATATATATATATATATATATATATATATATATATATATATATATATATATATATATATATACATACTAGATGGGGTACCCGGCTAGGCCCGGGTCTCTAACCCCTCTTCCTCCATTTCCACCTTTTATACCAGCATCCTCTCTTCCCTCTCTCACCAATGCCTTCCCCTCTCCCCCTCCCTGTTCTTCCCTGTTGCACCCTATATCTCATTCTCCTCCATTCTCCCTACCTCTCCACCCTTCTCCCGTCCTCTCCCTCAATATCCTCCCTTCTCACCTCCTCTCCTACCCTCTCAACCCATTTACATCTTCCATCCACTTTTCTATCGGGGGATTAGAAAGTTCTCTCACCCCCACAATCTCCCTACATCACCTCCCATTTTCCCTCACTCCTCCTCCTCCTCCTCTCAACTCTGCCTTCTCAACTCGGACCCCTGTTCCGTTCCCCTTTCTCTTGTTCTTACCCATCTTTCTACATCACTCTCTTTCTTCTTTCTCCGTCTGTCCTTCTCTCTTCACCCGTTATCTCCTCTCTAGCAGCTCTCTTCTCCACCTTCCCTTTATTTCACCCGAAGAGTTTTTTTTATTAACACATTTAGGTAATCTACATTTAAGCAGCTACCCTAGACTATATGAAGGGGAGTACAGTGTGTCAAAAAAAAGCTAGCTACGTGATGCTAAAAATTCCCATCACACAGGATGGTTAGTCATACAGAGGCATGTGATAAGCAGTCTGCACTGACAGACTTTGGGTGCATTATGAGGATATCATCAGCACACGAGTAAATAAGGTAGCAGTGGTAATAAAAATCCCCATCTCGCAGGATGGTTAGTCATACAGGGCCATATGTTTAGTAGCCTGCACTGGCAAATTTTGGGTTCACTGTGAGGATATCTTCAAGAATACGAGAGTGAATAAAGTAATTGCAAAGCTCCAGGTACCTCATGCCAACTGGTCTGAAAGGTCTAATAACTGGGCATTCAGTGATGTAGTGTGGGAGATCGTGCCGCAGCTCCTGCTCACAGAGTTTGCAATTGGAGTGCTCAGAATTGGGAGATCCGTCACCTGTAGCCACCTGCCACAGGTAACGGTAACCCAACCTGATCCTTGCAACCACTGTGTCGCACAGTCTGGTGGACGTTTTGTGCTGCCCATAGATATAGGTTTCAGATCTGAACAAATCATAGATTTTTATACTAGTACTTTCAGGTCGTTGGGAGTCAGTAATTTCTTTCCTATCTGACCTGAGTGTTTGGACCAATACAGTTTTGACAGCAGAGATGGGGATACCTAGATCTAATTCAACTTCATCCTTGTTACACGCTAATTTGGCTGCAATGTCTGTCTCATTATGATGGGTTATATTTATGTGTGAAGGTATCCATACAAAGGAGATTCGAGACCCTTTACTCTGTGCAGCAATTAGGTCATTTATAATTGGGAGTATAAGGTTCTTGCTATCGATCTTCCAGGAGATCCTTGACGATTTGATTTTGATGTGACGCCAAGAGGTGTATTTCCTGGACCTCGTCAACATTACCAAAGGCAGAGTTGGAATTATTACAAGTTTTTGTGTTGCCGAATATGTAGCCGGGGATGAGGTGTAGGTGAAGCTCTTCACTTATGGGACAATGGGCCCATTGCAGCTTTTCAGTTTGCTATATTTCCATGACGACTGGGGTAGAATATTGTATGTTTCGTCACGTTCTCGAAGATGGCCGGTTGTAATTAGGTGTTTGTTGGGTGTAGATAGCTGGCTTGTTTTGCCTGGTGTATAATGTCTCGCTCGTGTCTAATATCCTGCTGTATTCATCATCTATTTTGTTGTTATTTGTCAGGATATCTCTGGTGATGATCTGATTATGTGTAGACTATCAAGAGAGAAATAGGGAGGACGAGGGACGAAGTGGTGGAAAGATAAGACAAGAAAGAAAGAAAAAGAAAATAAATTTTTTAAATGGAAATGACAAGAGAGAAATATACAGAAAATTAGAGAGAACCATACAGTTATTTCAATGCTTCTTAATAATACATTTTCTGAGGGAAGGGGCTCAGGGGGTTTTCTGGCGGTGTGAAGGGGGGAAGAGGAGAAAGGAATGGAACGAAGGGGTAGACCATGGGGGATGAGGACGAGGGGATGAAGGAGGAAATGGGGTGGAGAGTTGGGAAGAGGGGGGAAATGGGTGTAAAAAGTGGAAAGAGATGCAGGTGCAACCATTTACCCTCTCTATATAAATGAATGGAAATCAAGTGGGAAAGGAGGAGTGAAAAGGAGAAAAGGGGCGACGTGGAAAGGACAAAAAAGAATGGTGGTGGAAGGAGGAGCTTGTGTTGTAAGTGAGAAAGAGTCGAGAACGTATGGAGGGAGCGAGAGAGCATATGGAGGGAGGAAAAGAGAGAAAGTGTGGAGAGAGGGAGAGGAAAGAGATGATGAGAAAGAGGAAGGACAGTGAAGGCAAGGAGGGAGGGGAGAGAGACACGGAAGAAAGATGATGGTGGCAGCGAGAGTATCAAAGGGATAGAAACAGCGGATGAGGTGAGCTTATGGAAAAGGGTGTATAGGAGAGGAGAGGCAGGGAGAGTTACGGTGATGGCTGTGGTAGTGAGGGGAATTTTAAATGGGGGGGGGAATGTGAGTGAGAGAGGGGAGAGAACGATTGAGCGAGGGCTCAAGGAACAGAAAAATGGTAAGTGAGAGGTGAATGGTGTGAGAAAGAGGGAGAGAAATAGAGGAGCGAGAGAGCGAGAGAGAGAGAGAGAGAGAGAGAGAGAGAGAGAGAGAGAGAGAGAGAGAGAGAGAGAGAGAGAGAGAGAGAGAGAGAGAGAGAGAGAGAGAGAGAGAGATATTATTCCTATATACTTAGAGAGATAAGACTCCCCTGTATCCTACTCCAGAGAGAAACTAACTACCACCTGTCCTCCACTACACACCAGGCAGTAACCACCAACCACTTCTCCTCCACTACACACCAGTGAGCAGAGTAAATCATGCAACTTCCGCTTTAACTCTGCAAATGCAACAATTAAATTTTTTCCCACTCTACGGCCGGCTTCTCCTTTAATTCTGTAAATGGCGTTATTACGTTTTTCCCCGAGGCCCAATTAATCGTGGCAACAAGTACTATAGAAAATAGGGGTTTAAAATGCGCACTGGGAGGCGAGTAGAGCCCGGCCTGTACACCAAAACCCAACTGTATTGTTTGCTGGCTTGATTAATTGGTTTAATACAAATGTATATGAGATTTTTTTCCTCTGTTCGCTATTAATCTAAAATATAATTGGATATAAAAAACAGTGATAAATGTTCTTATCATAACGAGATTAACTACGAAGCGGGTTTATGATATCAGTGTTGTGTTATCGAGGATCGCCGGGTGACACGAGGCTTACGGGTGACACAAGACTTACCGGGTGACACAAGACATACCAGGTGACACTCATGAAGCCAGCATGGTCTATATTACTGGCTCATTTGATTATATTCATTTAGGTGTAGGTTAAAACATCTTTTTTTCTTTTTACCGTCAACGATAATATTCGTGTCAGAACTTCCTACGTGTGAACTGTCATCTATGACATCAGTGTGGAAATTACGAACAATGCACACGAGAAGTGGTTTACATCAGAGGAATCACATACAATTTGGCACAATTAATAACCCCTAACAATCAATGAAAAAAAATTGATTAAAAAAATAATTACACGGGTTTCACGAAATGGCAACGACTCAAATGGCAAATAGTTTTTATATATTTTGTAGTTCACAATAGCCCAGAAACTCGTGCGAAACTACGCTAAGGTTCTGACTGCAGTGATGATAAGAGTATTCTGGTGATTTGTCAACACAACCGCGCGTTAAGATTGAAAAATAACTTTTACTTGACCCGTTACTGAGGTAAGCACTATTGTAACAGCCTGGGGCTAGATTCACGAATAAGTTACACAAAAACTTACGAACCAGTCCATCTTTTCTCAATCTTTGGCGGCTTTGTTTACAATTATTAAACAGTTAATGAGCTCCGAAGCACCAGGAGGCTGTTTATAACAATAACAACAGTTGATTGGCAAGTTTTCATGCTTGTAAACTGCTTAATAAATGTAACCAAAGTCATCAAAGATTGAGGAAAGATGTACACGTTCGTAAGTGCTTGCGTAACTGCTTCGTGAATCTGGCCCCTGATATTTAACCCGGTATTGATGTTAAGATTATTGTATCAGCCTCGTATTTGACAGGGTACATACCAGGGTAAAAAAAAACCATTGTATCAGCCCGGTGTTCGACCCGGTACTGACATTAAAAGCACTGTAACAACCCGATATTTAATTGATACTTTTCCCCAATAGCTCCCATCCCTTGAGACCTTGCTGATGAAGTATTCATTGTGAATAATTACCAATTTTGTTGTGGCTGCTAAAATGTTTAGCAGTCACAACGTTCAAAATAAAAACATTGCGCTAAACATATTGGTGAAATTGAAATTGAAATACGTTTATTGAGGTAAAATACACACAAAGAGATGAGGTAGCTCAAGCTATTCTCACCCCGTTCAGTACATCGTGTTAATACGTACATATAAACACATCACAAACAACAAACATATTACCAAACATTCTGAGAGATAAACATATACATTTCCTAACATATTGGTTGCTTCCTATTTACCAACATTCGGAAAAAGAGAGACTTTCTGATAAACAGTTTTGGGTACTAAAAGAAAGAGTTAGAGAAACTTCTGTCACTGTTTCACTGCCCTAACGTGACCTCTTTTGTGTCTGCAGATTTATCACTACTTTTGTGTTCTTTTAGTCTGTCATTAAGATTAATCTCCAAAGTATTGGAGAGGACAAGAAATATAGAGTAGAGACAAGCAGCGGAGGAAACAGGAAGAGCAGTGTGAGCCAGATTAATACGAATTGTTTTGCTTTGTCGATAGACGAGTTTTATATCAAGAGGACGAAGGGGTATTAGGGAAATTTTTTGAGTTCAGTTATGAAGGGAAGGCACAGCCCAGCGTTTTTTAGTGCTGGGAGCAGGCTTTGGGTGATAGAACGTTCTTCTAGCTTGAACAAAGGCGCAGATGATAACATTTAAGGGATTATCAAGGCGAGAGAAAGACATGTAAAGAACAGAAATTTCAGAATCAAGAAATTTTTCAAAATCAAGAAACTTTTCAGAATCAAGAAACTTTTCAGAATCAAGAAACTGAGGGTCACTTAGTATATGGCCCGGAAGAAGAAGAAGAAGAAGAAGAAGAAGAAGAAGAAGAAGAAGAAAGAGAGAGAGAGAGAGAGAGAAAGAGAGAGAGAGAGAGAGAGAAAGAGAGAGAGAGAGAGAGAGAGAGAGAGAGAGAGAGAGAGAGAGAGAGAGAGAGAGAGAGAGAGAGAGAGAGAGAGAGAGAGAGAGAGAGAGAGAGAGAGAGAGAGAGAGACGATAACACCTTTCTCAACAGAAGCAGAATGGTTGGAAAGAAATTAACGTACATACTGAATGGAACAAAGAGATATGTTTTTACGTTTTTATCTTAACATACTTACCTGGATATATCAGCCAGTTGGGTTTCTACCCATAGCCGCCTTAAAACACGAGCCAAAGGCTAGTTCGAACACTTCTCGAAAAGTGGTTTAAACATTTCCTGCTTTCAAAGCAAACTTGTTAACATTCCTCACTATCTTCATAAACAATGAAGAAATGTTCTGTTAAACAGAGCTCTACACTCGACAGTGCTTCTCTTACGTCTTCTGTTTATGTCCCACCTCAGTGAATGCTTCAGCTACGCATCGTATAGATGGTTCATTTAATGTTATTGTGACCGAGGCTGGAGTGAGAAAAGGCACTGTCTATATGTTAGTCTCGTACTCGTACTCCTGTTGGTTGTAACACGGGTTCGGGTTCCTCTCTCTTTACTTCCTTCTTTCTACTCCCTCTACCCGTATTCTTACTTATTATTCTCTACCAAGGGACTCCAAAACTTTTACCAAAGCCAACTCCACGCCACGTGGTCCTAAGACGATTGACCGACTTAGGATTCTACACCCAGTATGACGTGACCTAAGCTCTGAGCAAAACCCTAGAGTCGCCTCTATGCTGCCACCACCAGACCAGCTCTACAGAGCAATGATCGAGGTCTGGATCGATCACGCTAATTAATCAACCTTGGGGCTTGATCCCCACTAGTAGTTTATAACCTCGGAAACTTGAGTGTGGAATTAATTAGATGGGGATGATGAATTCCGATCCGATGTTAGAATCGGCGCCCAATGCAACTCTGCCTCGTGTGGACCACGTGACCAGGACAAGTTTACACATAACCAAATGGAAACAATAAAATGCAAATTAATAACAAATTTAATTTATTAAAAGAAAACTAAAACAAAATCTAAATATGTTCACTCCCTATCACTTTAACACTCCCTACTTGACCTGAATGGCAAATGAGAAGACTATTTCTATACCTAACCATAGCAACTATACCTCTATGTTTCCCAGCTCTCGGTGTTGGGGCTGGTCTTGGGGAGAGGTAAGATGTTTTGACCTCTCCCAGCTGCTCGGCAGATCACACTGATCTCTTCCTTGTCTGGTCTACCCCAGACAAGAACATAGTAACCTTCCGCCTAGTCAAAGTTTCCAAGTTACTAGCAAGGTTTAAGTTATAACAATTAAACTCTGTTGTACTTAATTGATCCAGACTGGTTGAATTATTTTACTGAAATAAATTACACAAGCCTCTAACGGCAGAGCTGTTCCCGATCACAAAAATGGTTATTAAAACTTTGAGAAATAGTAGACCTGTCACCCCTGCTGACCTATGACCGCCGGTCACTCCGCCTTAAAAGTTAGATCTGATTCGTGACGTCACTGATGGTGACTTAAACTCAATAATTAGAATACTCTTGATATTGTATCCAGTACTATTATACAATACAATTTTAATGCAAAATGAATAAAGGCTAATTTTCTCTAAATTACTGAATACTATAGGATGATTCATTATACGCAGCTATGAACAAAGCGTCGGTTATTTCAACCGCGAATTCCCCTGGGGGTCAGGTCACCATGCGGCTCAGCTTCCCATTCTCTTTTGTCGATAAACCACTCTGGATAATTCTTACAACAGCCTAGTTTGTTACAACCCCCCCGCACAAGCACTTAGTCAACCTTGTTAATTTGTTAAAATTCACGAGGTTTAGTATCCAAACCCACAATTCAACTCATGCCACAAACAAAAGCTAACCTAACTAATAAAATTTGACAAATAATAGTCCAACATCATAATAAACATGTTCATATTTCATAAATTTCTCAGCTGTCAACTGACAGCAATCCTCCAACATTAGGAAACATACATCCTATCCTTACTGACATAGCTAAATAACATGGCCCTACTCTACCATCAAAAACTAGCTATTAAACTCTCTTGGCTCTTCACTAGCCAAGTTCATGTGTCTTTATTCATTTCCGCCTTAAAAGTTAGATCTGATTCGTGACGTCACTGATGGTGACTTAAACTCAATAATTAGAATACTCTTGATATTGTATCCAGTACTATTATACAATACAATTTTAATGCAAAATGAATAAAGGCTAATTTTCTCTAAATTACTGAATACTATAGGATGATTCATTATACGCAGCTATGAACAAAGCGTCGGTTATTTCCACCGCGAATTCCCCTGGGGGTCAGGTCACCATGCGGCTCAGCTTCCCATTCTCTTTTGTCGATAAACCACTCTGGATAATTCTTACAACAGCCTAGTTTGTTACATGGTGGTGAGGAGTACACAGGAGTAAGGAGTGAGGAGTGAGGAGTAATCATACCTGTGTGAGAAGTACACAGGTACTCATGCAGCCAAATGAATACGTAGAGACACTCACTCAACTACATGTGTATACATAGGCACTCACGTAGCTGTGGGAGTATGTAGAGGCACTCTCACTGCTATGTGAGTATACAAAGGCTCTCATACACTCATGTTGGTATACAGAGGTACTCACACAGGTTTGTGAGTATACAGAGGCTCTCACACAATCATGTTGGTATACAGAAGTACTCACACAGCTATGTGAGTATACAGAGGCTCTCACACAATCATGTTGGTATACAGAGGTACTCACACAGCTATGTGAGTATACAGAGGCTCTCACACACTCATGTTGGTATACAGAGGTACTCACACAGCTATGTGAGTATACAGAGGCTCTCACACAGTCATGTTGGTATACAGAGGTACTCACACAGCTATGTAAGTATACAGAGGCTCTCACACAGTCATGTTGGTATACAGAGGTACTCACACAGGTATGTGAGTATACAGAGGCTCTCACACACTCATGTTGGTATACAGAGGTACTCACACAGCTATGTGAGTATACAGAGGCTCTCACACAGTCATGTTGGTATACAGAGGTACTCACACAGGTATGTGAGTATACAGAGGCTCTCACACAATCATGTTGGTATACAGAGGTTCTCACACAGCTATGTGAGTATACAGAGGCTCTCACACAGTCATGTTGGTATACAGAGGTACTCACACAGCTATGTGAGTATACAGAGGCTCTCACACAGTCATGTTGGTATACAGAGGTACTCACACAGGTATGTGAGTATACACACCGATGCTAACACAGTCGATGATGAAGCACAAACAGCAATTCAGCCAGCGGGTTCACCAGGACACACAACCCGTTCACACACCACCAAGCCAGTCGTGTTTTTATGCTCCAATTTGCATGTTTTAGAAGTGTTTTTTTTCTAACACTGTGTTGAGATGTGGCGCCACTTTCAATCACACTCACGCACACACACACACAATCACGCACAAACACACACTCACACACACACACACACACACACACACACACACACACACACACACACACACACACACACACACACACACACACACACACACACACACACTCACGCTCACACACACACACACACACACACACACACACACACACACACACACACACACACACACACACACACACACACACACACACACACACACAATCAGAAAACCAGAGAAAAGCAATCCTTTGGACTCATGTAAATATTTCTTCTGTAATGGCTGTTGCTCTTTAAATGTGTTTCTCTCACAATACAGAATTTGTCTTGCATCAACAAGTTAAAAACAAATGACTTATTTATTAATGAGCTTAAGTTTTTATTGTTCCTTTTACGTTAGAATAACATTTTTTCAACCTTTTCTAGGCATTTAGGAAATGATCAGAGCTACATAAATGGCCGTCAGTGTTAATACTAAGCATACATTTTTCCCGCCAACATAGCTGGTTATGGGAAGCTTTTCGCCTTGTCAACGCTGAACGCACGCTTTGCGTTCCTGTAATATTCAAAGACAAGCAGACTATTACTTGAGTGGACTTTGAATGGATTCTGGGAGTTCTTCTAATCTCAAAGCCCGGCCCAGGGCCTGGCATGATTTGTGATAACTTTGTCCAACAAGCTGTTGCTTGGAGCGGCCCGCAGGCCAACATATCATCTACAACTCGGTTGATCCGGTTAATGCTCATTAGCTGTGTACGTATCAAGCTCAAGTACCTCCAGGTTTTTAAGTATATCTGTACAAAATAAATCACGAAATAATGGGTATAAACTGGATAAATTTAGATTACGGAATGACCTGGGTAAATACTGGCTTGGAAATAGGGTTGTAAATTTATGGAACAGTTACCTGTAACATAATAGACGTGGGATCGATAGACTATTTCTAGCGAAGGTTAGAGATATTTATAAAAGAATTTGGGTGGATATAAATATGGGGCTACCTCGTATTGGCCGATAGACTTTCTACAATGGTCTTTATTTTTGTGTTCTTAAGAAAAGGCGAAGCTGACGGGCGTAACCGCGTGCCTTTTCGTGTTCCAGACGAGTATGGCGTTTTAATTCTGTCTGAGACCAAATGTTAATTTCATGGCGCGAGTGCTAAGCTGCAGCCCAGCTCTGGTCAGTAGTAAAGTGACGTGATAAGCTTAAGCCTCGTCCCAAGAACTATTCCACATGCCTTTTCTGTTTCTCCAATTTTACTCCTTCCTTGTCTTCCTGCCTAGCTTCCCCACATGCAACCTCTCCTCTCTCTCTCTCTCTCTCTCTCTCTCTCTCTCTCTCTCTCTCTTCCTCCACATCTCCCTTCCTAGTTCCCTCCCTCCCTTCCCCTCATCAACTAACGCAGAACATATTGCCGTTATGACTGTTCCTTCACCTGTCTATCCAGGTGTCTAGCGCCGTCCCCTTAATAATCCCGTCTGCACAAAAGGATAAGACTCAGGCTTGGAAGCCAGGAACATTAAAAGGTCTGGATCACAGGTACAAACAGCTAATTGTGATTAAATGTGAAAGGATAATATTTATCCTGGAAATCCTGGATAATATATTTCCTGGAGTTATAGTTATAAACGTGACCTATTTGCTCCTTTGGTCTAATGACTTGAGCATCTTCCAACCGGAGACGCACAGTCAGGAACGGTCATCGGGAACCATGACATGGAATCCCTCAGTATATTGTACAAAAGCAGATTAATATTAGAGTATGCGGAACCGGCATGAAACCCCACACCTGGCAAATAGCGATTCGGAAAATCCTGAGTTTTGTCTCAGGATTTGTCTCAGGTTCCAGGCAAACGAGCTGAGCTGTGAGAATTAAAGAATTGAATTGATTTATGACATTTAGTCTGTAGACCCAGCACTGGATTCTTCGGTTCTTTAGTTCAATGACAGGGAAAGAGAGCTGAACCATAAAGTGCTGACAAAAAATAAGACTCAATTAGGGTATATGATCACGACACACATGATACTTATGATCATTTAATGGCCGACATGTACAAACTGTTCGCGAAATATAAATTGGACGAGGGGTCACACACAGGATGGCATCAGGACGAGAGGTCACACAGAGGTGTGACCAGGTCGAAAGGTCATACAAGGGGTGGAAACTGAACGAAGGATCATACATGACAACTGAATACCTAGCGGATCTTGCGAGACATGAGGGTAGTAAATGGAAGGAACTAAGAGAAGAAGTCGGAGACTAATTACATACACAAATAAAATATAGCAAAAACCAATAGTGACGGCGAAGCATCGTACTATTATAGTCTATCAGCAACTAAAAACCTATTACTGGGAACTGGGGTTTATCTCCCACAAACACACATTCATTTCGTCATTCAACAGCGACGAATGTTGTCCCATTGTGTAGTACGTCGTCCCAAGTATGATGCTAACCCTTGAGACTGACACAGCAGCAGCAGCAGCATCATCCCACTTCTCTAATGACCTCTAACGTATAGTCCACATAATATAACTGCTTTAACCAGAAAAAAAGTCACTCTTATTCTCAGGCTCTTCTACTAAAAAAAATTCCTCGGCGTATTTTACAAACACATTGTGTAGAAAAAAAAATTGTATAGTTTTATCAGACATTCATGGAAAGAAATTTTCAGGTGGTTTTGTAATTGAAAACGAATGATTTTGATCGTGCAAATACAATATGTATTATCATAGGTTGACAAAAAGCAAGCATCCTATTCGTCAGCAGAAAACGAAAATAAGAGTTACAAGAACACAAATCACAGAGGCTATACAACTTGCATGGGAAAACACAGCAAAAATTGAGCCCTGGCGCTTAAAACACACTTCAGTTAAAGTTTGATACAAAAGTTAGTGAAGCAAAATGTCGGGGAGCGAAGCTGCTCTCCTCTGATCCATAAATAACAACGTCTCATAATTTGGCTCAGCTTCTTGGGCCCAATCACGATGCATAGGGGGTTTATGAGGGTGCAGGGGGAAGGGGAGTTTATGAGGGGGTTCAGATGGATTTAAGAGGGTTTAAAGGAATTTGTGAGGGTCCAGGAGGGTTTATGAGGCTCTGGGAAAGTTCATGAGGTGTCCGTGGAGGTTTAAAAAGGTTCAGTGGAATTTAGAAGGGACCAAAGGCTTGGTTTCGAGGGTCCAAAGGTTTTTTTGAAGGTCAAAGGAGGGAATTATGAGGGTTCAGATAGGCTCAAGTGGGTTCAGAGGGATTTATGAGGGTACGAAGAAATTTATTAAGACCCAGTGGGGGTTTAGGGACTTAGAAGAGCTTAAGAGAGTCTTGGAGGGTTTAAAAACGTTTACCGAATATAAGAGGTTCCCGGAAGCTTAAGAAGGTTCAGAATGTTTCAAGGGATTCATTGAGATTATTTTTCGAGTTTAAGAAGATTCAGGGGAATGAGGGGATTCAAAGGGGTTGTGAGGATTATGGAGCTGAGAGGATTCAGGGGTTTTAGGGGATTAAGGGGGTTGAGGGGAATTCAGGTGACTGAGGAGATTCAGGGGGTTGAAGGGATCAGGGGGTGTCCAGTGACCCCCTGTTCATCATCAGTTAATTTGCATTTGAGAGAAAGTTTTTAAGTGATAGGATACACTACAGCTTAATTTATAGGTTTAATAAAATAATTAAATTTTCAATCTGGAAATATTTTTTATCTAGTATTTTCCCCCTTTTGAATTTATTGTCACAACTCTATAGTTACCTGGTTATATTTATTAATAATTTCCCGTGTCCTCTGAAGTATCTGTCATTCGCCCTTCCCCAATCTTTATACAAATAAAACAAGTTAGTAAAGAGTAAATTACATTTATCAGATTAACAATTAACGCAAAGCATAAGGTACTCATGGATGTCCACTAGTAGTATTTGTTACAAGTGATTCTTTAAGGTATCCATCCTGATAGGGTATATATCCATCCTTATAAGGTATATATCCATCCTTATAAGGTATATATCCATCCTTATAAGGTATATATCCATCCTTATAAGGTATATATCCATCCTTATAAGGTATATATCCATCCTTATAAGGTATATATCCATCCTTATAAGGTATATATCCATCCTTATAAGGTATATATCCATCCTTATAAGGTATATATCCATCACGACTCCACGCAGGTGTCGCCTGTCAGTGAACTAACAACACGAGGGAGTTTACCATGCATAAAGTTACATGTATCTGCGCATGAATAAATACCAGGTGGTGTAGATCGGAAATAACAGAGACGTAACCTAAGACTCGTGTATTTATAGAAATTATTTTCGTCATTCTCGGTAAAGACGAGTATATCAAATATTTATTACGCATGTCCTTGGTTCTGTTGAGCAAATGTCTCTCATATCTTGCGGTTACCTCGCGGGGATTCCGTGGATCAACGTCTCTGCGGCCCTTGTTCCAAATCTGCACACGGAAATAACGCCACATGAGACAAAGAGGCACGGCAGGACATGCAGAATACCCGCGTTGAAAACCAAAAAGTGCACAGCCGCCCACTAGGGTACACAGCCGCCCACTAGGGTACACAGCCGCCCACTAGGGTACACAGCCGCCCACTAGGGTACACAGCCGCCCAATAGGGTGCCCAGCCGCCCACTAGGGTACACAGCCGCCCACTAGGGTGCCCAGCCGCCCACTAGGGTACACAGCCGCCCACTAGGGTGCCCAGCCGCCCACTAGGGTACACAGCCGCCCACTAGGGTACACAGCCGCCCACTAGGGTACACAGCCGCCCACTAGGGTACACAGCCGTCCACTAGGGTGCCCAGCCGCCCACTAGGGTACACAGCCGCCCACTAGGGTGCCCAGCCGCCCACTAGGGTACCCAGCCGCCCACTAGGGTATCCAGCCGCCCACTAGGGTACCCAGCCGCCCACTAGGGTACACAGCCGCCCACTAGGGTACACAGCCGCCCACTAGGGTACACAGCCGCCCACTAGGGTACACAGCCGCCCACTAGAGTGCCCAGCCGCCCACTAGGGTACACAGCCGCCCACTAGGGTGCCCAGCCGCCCACTAGGGTACCCAGCCGCCCACTAGGGTATCCAGCCGCCCACTAGGGTACCCAGCCGCCCACTAGGGTACCCAGCCGCCCACTAGGGTATACAGCCGCCCACTAGGGTACACAGCCGCCCACTAGGGTACCCAGCCGCCCACTAGGGTATCCAGCCGCCCACTAGGGTACCCAGCCGCCCACTAGGGTACCCAGCCGCCCACTAGGGTACCCAGCCGCCCACTAGGGTACCCAGCCGCCCACTAGGGTATACAGCCGCCCACTAGGGTACCCAGCCGCCCACTAGGGTACCCAGCCGCCCACTAGGGTACCCAGCCGCCCACTAGGGTACCCAGCCGCCCACTAGGGTACCCAGCCGCCCACTAGGGTACCCAGCCGCCCACTAGGGTACCCAGCCGCCCACTAGGGTACCCAGCCGCCCACTAGGGTACCCAGCCGCCCACTAGGGTACCCAGCCGCCCACTAGGGTATACAGCCGCCCACTAGGGTACACAGCCGCCCACTAGGGTACACAGCCGCCCACTAGGGTGCCCAGCCGCCCACTAGGGTACACAGCCGCCCACTAGGGTGCCCAGCCGCCCACTAGGGTACCCAGCCGCCTACTAGGGTATCCAGCCGCCCACTAGGGTACCCAGCCGCCCACTAGGGTACCCAGCCGCCCACTAGGGTATACAGCCGCCCACTAGGGTACACAGCCGCCCACTAGGGTACACAGCCGCCCACTAGGGTATACAGCCGCCCACTAGGGTATACAGCCGCCCACTAGGGTACACAGCCGCCCACTAGGGTGCCCAGCCGCCCACTAGGGTACCCAGCCGCCCACTAGGGTACCCAGCCGCCCACTAGGGTACCCAGCCGCCCACTAGGGTACCCAGCCGCCCACTAGGGTATACAGCCGCCCACTAGGGTACACAGCCGCCCACTAGGGTACACAGCCGCCCACTAGGGTACCCAGCCGCCCACTAGGGTATCCAGCCGCCCACTAGGGTACCCAGCCGCCCACTAGGGTACCCAGCCGCCCACTAGGGTACCCAGCCGCCCACTAGGGTACCCAGCCGCCCACTAGGGTATACAGCCGCCCACTAGGGTACCCAGCCGCCCACTAGGGTACCCAGCCGCCCACTAGGGTACCCAGCCGCCCACTAGGGTACCCAGCCGCCCACTAGGGTACCCAGCCGCCCACTAGGGTACCCAGCCGCCCACTAGGGTACCCAGCCGCCCACTAGGGTATACAGCCGCCCACTAGGGTACCCAGCCGCCCACTAGGGTACCCAGCCGCCCACTAGGGTACCCAGCCGCCCACTAGGGTACACAGCCGCCCACTAGGGTACCCAGCCGCCCACTAGGGTACCCAGCCGCCCACTAGGGTACCCAGCCGCCCACTAGGGTATACAGCCGCCCACTAGGGTATACAGCCGCCCACTAGGGTACCCAGCCGCCCACTAGGGTACACAGCCGCCCACTAGGGTACCCAGCCGCCCACTAGGGTACCCAGCCGCCCACTAGGGTACACAGCCGCCCACTAGGGTACACAGCCGCCCATAACCTCTCCCGGTGCTGTGGTACCTCAAATAATGGGAACTGTCATCGAGAAATCCTCGTCAATGTCGCCATCTGAAATTTGTTCTGGGTTGAAGGTAGAGGGAAACAGACATGAGATTGGAAATGGGAAAACGAGGGAGGAAGGGATTGAGAAGAAGAGAAAAGTCGAAACGCAGAGAAGGGAATAGAGAAATGAGGAGTATATAAGAAGAAGAAAACATATTGATGATTAAAGGTTGAGAAATATTATAGTATAGCTAAAGATTTTCTTGAAACAAATCCACAAGGACCATGACGAGGATTCGAACCTGCGTCCGAGAGCATCCCAGACGCTGCCTTAATCGACTGAGCGACGACATGGTCAAATTGTGGATTTGTTCATTTGATGCATCACACAATTGTGATTTCTGTGTGTAAAGATTTTCATGTTTCAAAAGGAACTTTTTATCTTGTGTGTAAGTCTCTTCCTGACTGGATTTGTTCCAGCCGGATATGCAAAGCTGTCTTCAGACAAGGCTCGCTAAATCGGCGGTCTTTCCCCATGACGCATTCATGAACTTTAACATATTGTGCATATAAAATTGCTTTGCACGTGGGTGAAACATTTATAGAGGTGAGATTCAAACAGAGATCGTCAGCGAAACAGTGTTCAAGAAATGTTCGAACGTCATCAGTCGTGAGTAAATCAATTTTCACTTATAAACCAGGAGGTATGGTGGCTGGATTAACGAACCTATGTTGATGAGGATTGGCGGGAATCGACTATGCCGGAATTGTCGACTATTGGCGGGACTATGTCGACTATGTCGACTATTGGCGGGAATATGACTCGGCCGGATTCAGTCCGGATAAAGACTTTCCAACCAGTTTCGGAAAAACTCTCATTTAGTGCGAGATTAAAATCCCTTGAAAATAAGTATGACAAAAGCATCACTACTACAGGACAATAATACCTTCTCACGACCAATAATTAGCTGGTGTGAGTATTGATAATAGTTTTATATTGACGAGAAATGTAATTTGCTTCGGGTATGTAAACTTTCCTTCGATTATCAGTGCTCGTTAAGCAACCTAAGAGCGGGTAACTCGGACCGGTGGTTCACCCGGGCACCGGTCCGGGTGAAGAGCCACAGGTGAGAGCCCTTGGCCACGTACCAGTCCTGAAAGGCAGCCACGGAGTGCTCCTGGCCACGTACCAGTCCTGAAAGGCAGCCACGGAGTGCTCCTGGCCACGCACCAGTCCTGAAAGGCAGCCACGGAGTGCTCCTGATCACCCACCAGTCCTGAAAGGCAGCCACGGAGTGCTCCTGGCCACGCACCAGTCCTGAAAGGCAGCCACGGAGTGCTCCTGGCCACGTACCAGTCCTGAAAGGCAGCCACGGAGTGCTCCTGGCCACGTACCAGTCCTAAAAGGCAGCCACGGACCAGACCTGGAGACAGTTTATATACAACAAACTTAAATCTCTGTTTTTATGTATTTATGTTTGTAGGTTATTTTAACATTTTAAAAGCACTACAATCACCTTCTGTAGTTGATTGTTCAACAAAACACTGAACTATATGTTTAACAGATCTCTAACTCTGTCCATGGAGGACTGAAGAAAATGTGTATATGCTGGTTAGCATTGTAAATATGTGATCACGTCTGTGGGAGGACAACAAAAATTTAATAAAAAATAATGGAGAGCGCCTGCGGGATGCCTTCTAAGCCACGCACCAGTCCTGGAGGGCAGCCATGGAGTGCCCTCCAAAGCCACGCACCAGTCCTGGAGGGCAGGCATGGAGTGCCCTCCAAAGCCACGCACCAGTCCTGGAGGGCAGGCATGGAGTGCCCTCCAAAGCCACGCACCAGTCCTGGAGGGCAGGCATGGAGTGCCCTCCAAAGCCACGCACCAGTCCTGGAGGGCAGCCACGGAGTACCCTCCAAAACCATGCACCAGTCCTGGAGGGCAGGCATGGAGTGCCCCTCCAAAGCCACGCACCAGTCCTGGAGGGCAGGCATGGAGTGCCCCTCCAAAGCCACGCATCACTCCTGGAGGGCAGCCATGGAGTGCCCCTCCAAAGCCACGCACCAGTCCTAGAGGGCAGCCATGGAGTGCCCCTCCAAAGCCACGCACCAGTCGCCACATTACTGGGTTTACCTTTACCATTTCGTTGTTTTGGTGCGTACAATCCACTCCCAGTGGCAAGCGGGCGGGAAGGTCACTGACTTTGAAAATGCAGCTCTGTAATCGGATTTTTACTGCGCGAAAGCTCATGTCTCGCATCGGGAAACAGCATTTCCCCGATCCAAATGTATTTTCAATGCAAGCGCAGCATTCGGCGGCAGGGAATTGTGGAGTGAATTTGTATATGAATTGTCACTTCTCGCAGTAAACATCACGTCGGTGAGTGGTGATGTTTATACTGCTTGATGACATTATATTGATTTATTAACTAGTAACGTTGCTAGTTTTAAACTCAAGTTGGGTTTTATTGTTGCTCCATTATTCATGTGGTATAAGAGGCATAGAGGATAATGTATATTTTTTGTGTGTGAAACCTACTGGTAATCTGCTTAAATGATACATCAAGGCCACGATAATGGAGAAAATGGGATCAATATGCGCTCATCGTGACCTTCTTGGGGCCGAGGCTCTGTATGACTAACCATCCTGTGTGATGGGGATTTTTTAGCATCACTTAGTTAGCTTTTTTGACACACTGTACTCCACTTCATATAGTCTAGGGCATCTGCACTAATGCAAATGTACCTCATGTATTAATAAAAAAAAATCGTCCCCATGTCTCACATATACTGCTAACGGTGTTCATGTTACACACAGATGGGTACTGGGATAGATGACTTCTGACTCCTGTTAGCAGGCGTCAGCAGGAAGGCTGAGAGCTTTGCCCTTCCCATAGCTCATGATAAGTCTTACCCACGAGTGTCCCCTGGAATACGACCCTGCTAATCGTTTAACAACCAGGTAGCCAATCACTGCTGTGTGAACAAAGGTGTATAGTTAAGGATTGGAGCCTAGTCAATCCTTCACGGCCAGGATACGAGCCTAGGCCAAATCGCTGGCGAAGCGTGGGGAGAGTGTGCTACCACTGAGCCATCAGAAAGAGTCCACTGTCCAATCTGTCTTCTCACCCAATAAGTTTATGTATTTACGATTTATTTATTATTTTTTTGCGGGCAGGGATATTCTTGCGGGGGCCCTAAACCTCTGATTGGCCTACTAAATGTTGCTTGTTTCTGTCTTACTTAGGCGGAGTATGAGTATTTATGACTCGTATGGTCGCTTCAGTAAAATTATGTCCAATGTGCTTAGCAACTTTTTCTGCTCTGTTAAATCTCAGTTACAATCTTATTTGGTTTGTAACTCGGCAATATGTTAGATAATGTTCTAGTGATCTGTCGGGCATTTCTTCTCAGTGCTGAGATTTCTTCTCACCTTCTGTGACCTGCAATCCTATTTCACGTGTTTACGAAATTGACTCTGTTGAAAAGGCAACAAAATTTTAAAAAGTACCGAGCTTTGTAAAGGCAAGTGACAGAGCTAATAGCGTGAAGCTATGACGATAGGTTTGGGCAGCTGAATCTCACAGATTTAGAGGATGGAAGAAACAGGTGGGATATGATCCCAACATACAAGCTGCTGTGGGAAATAGACAAGTTGGGCAAACACAGGTTTGACACGACTACCTCTTCACTACAGCATGTACATATCACCTCCCACCCCACTACCACCACCATTATACCACTGTCGACACCCCCCCCCACTCACCACTACCACCATCGACACCACCCCTCCACTCACCACTACCACCATCGACATACATATCAACCAACCACCATCAAAGTTTCTTCCTCTTTGCTTCCCAGTCTCTCCCCTTCAGCCTCACGTCGTCCCTACTCTTCAACACCAACGCATCTCCTCTACTAACGCCGTCTCCCCTCCCTTACCCTCCCCCACCCACCTTTTTTCTCCTCTCCCTCTTTCCACACCCCCCTTCCCTCAGCCCCCCCCCCCAAGAGCCAGCCGGCCACTCAGGATGATATAGAGCTCCGTGAATTATGTGACCTTTATTAGTCAAAGTTTGAAACTGGAAGTGGGTTGGTTTCATCCTGGAGTTTATTCTTTTAGTATTTTTCTACTTGGCGACAGGAAGGGGGTGGGGACTGGGGGTTAGGGGAGAGGTTAGAGAGGGGTTGGAGGGGAGGGGTGAGAGGGTGGGGGAATGGGGGAGGGAGGGGGTGCCTTTTCCAGGCACGCTTAGTTGAGGCTGCATCTTGCTAAGTACGTCCCTGGAGTTGGGTCTTAAGCTTGACTGTCGCGTTATTTAAGGATAGAGAAGACCAAGAGGAACCAAAATATGGGGGCCAGATGGAGGGAAGAGAGAGAGAGAGAGAGTGCATCTTTGTTGGTCCGGTCCATGTGGCAGAGCCCGTTACGATGTTGTGGCCCCACATCACGATGAGCGGCTATATAATAACAGGTATATCGAAGTGCGCCTGCATTTTCTTATATCATGGACACCTGTGTGTCCATCCCCGTAACACACTTATATAGTACGTCATTTGTGGTGTTTATAGCTACCAAAGTTTTTATCAAGGTGTAAATTATTATTTAATTTACTATTTATTTATGGCTGCCATTGTTCTGTATCAAGGCGTTGTCCACCGTACTAGTGACCTGTAGATGTAGGGGGGTCGCTCAGGGAGTACTGTATACACTTACCGTGAACGATGCCCCCAAGCACCTTGGGTGACCAGGCAGCGACGGTACACACTTCCCTCACAGTACTCACCATACCAGACGTATGGTGGGTACTGTGTCTTGGGAGGTACCCAAGACGGTACCTCCCTTTCCCTCCACTTCTCACCGTGCAACACACCAGTTATCTGCTCAAGTTATCGTGAATAATATATGTGGCGTTTTAGATACTGTATTTTTATAATAATAATAATAATAATAATAATAATAATAATAATAATAATAATAATAATAATAATACACGATTAATTTATTTTTCTTCAACATTTGACAAATAAAAGCAGAAACTCTGCCTCCGAAGATCTAACTACGGTTCCTCTGGACGTCCGTCATATAAAGTCATCTTCTATGAAAGTTTCAAATATAATATTACTGTATAAATTATATCAATTACTTCATAATACCTAAATGACAAATTTAATTATAGTGTGTTCTTATACGTCTGAAACTTCTTATTTCAGAACAAAAGATTCTCTCCAAAAGCCTTAGCCCAACCACTTGGGCTGGACGGTAGAGCGACGGTCTCGCTTCATGCAGGTCGGCGTTCAATCCCCGACCGTCCAAGTGGTTGGGCACCATTCTTTTTCCCCCGTCCCATCCCAAATCTTTATCCTGACCCCTTCCAAGGGCTATATAGTCGTATTGGCTTGGCGCTTCCCCCCCCCCCCCGCTGATAATTCCCTTCCCTTCCAAAAGCTCCAATTCCGTATATTACTTGATCTCAGTGCAGATAGGACGACTCCTTGCATCCTTTTATATATTATAAAAACCCTTATACAGCTTCAGTCATTATTATTATATATATATATATATATATATATATATATATATATATATATATATATATATATATATATATATATATATATATATATATATGTCGTACCTAGTAGCCAGAACGCACTTCTCGGCCTACTATTCAAGGCCCGATTTGCCTAATAAGCCAAGTTTTCCTGAATTAATATATTTACTATAATTTTTTTCTTATGAAATGATAGAGCTACCATTTCATTATGTATGAGGTCAATTTTTTTTTATTAGAGTTAAAATTAACGTAGATATATGACCGAACCTAACCAACCCTACCTAACCTAACCTAACCTATCTTTATAGGTTAGGTTAGGTTAGGTAGCGGAAAAAGTTAGGTTAGGTTAGGTTAGGTAGGTTAGGTTGCCGAAAAACAATTAATTCATGAAAACTTGGCTTATTAGGCAAATCAGGCCTTGCATAGTAGGCTGATAAGTGCGTTCTGGCTACTAGGTACGACATATATATATATATATATATATATATATATATATATATATATATATATATATATATATATATATATATATATATATATGTCGTACCTAGTAGCCAGAACTCACTTCTCAGCCTACTATTCAAGGCCCGATTTGCCTAATAAGCCAAGTTTTCCTGAATTAATATATTTACTATAATTTTTTTCTTATGAAATGATAAAGCTACCCTTTTCACTATGTATGAGGTCAATTTTTTTTTATTGGAGTTAAAATTAACGTAGATATATGACCGAACCTAACCAACCCTACCTAACCTAACCTAACCTATATATATAGGTAAGGTTAGGTTAGGTAGCCAAAAAAAGCTAGGTTAGGTTAGGTTAGGTAGGTTAGGCAGACGAAAAAACATTAATTCATGAAAACTTGGCTTATTAGGCAAATCAGGCCTTGCATAGTAGGCTGAGAAGTGAGTTCTGGCTACTAGGTACGACATATATATATATATATATATATATATATATATATATATATATATATATATATATATATATATATATATCGTACCTAGTAGCCAGAACGCACTTCTCAGCCTACTATGCAAGGCCCGATTTGCCTAATAAGCCAAGTTTTCCTGAATTAATATATTTTCTCAAATTTTTTTCTTATGAAATGATAAAGCTACCCATTTCATTATGTATGAGGTCAATTTTTTTTTATTGGAGTTAAAATATATATATATATATATATATATATATATATATATATATATATATATATATATATATATATATGTGTGTGTGTGTGTGTGTGTGTGTGTGTGTGTGTGTGTGTGTGTGTGTGTGTGTGTGTGTGTGTGTGTGTGTGTGTGTGTGTATGCGTTCTGCTCTGAATATAGCTTGTACTTGAGCCGAAAACGCGTTCAGCAATCTGTTATTTTTCATTGTGGTTATTCCGCATACTTGGATCAGTGTTTTCGTGATCATTGTTGATTATATATATGGTGATTGAGCAGGTTTGACGCAACAGGTATGCTCTGGCTGGCATAATATGGTGCATGAGTCCGCATGGGATGCGTTTGGTACACACCTTGACGCATTGATCAAGATGTCATTGATCAAGATGTCACGAGGCGTCACATGCCTGGTATCTGGTATAGATATGCGTTCATTACTAAAAGAATACATGCGCCATGCCGCATACTTCTGCCCGATTACACGACTATCGCATACTTCTGTCCGAGTGCGTATGTCCTTCAGCACAAGTAGCGCATACCTCAGCTTGAGTGTTTATGTCCATCTGCAGGAAAAAGGCATACTTCAACCTGAATGGGTATATTACTCTATGAAGTACACATACCTCAAACATGAGTGCGCATATTACTGCATGAGCAACGCATATTTCAACATGAATGCGCAGGTTATTCCGTGATAACAACGCATGCCTCAGCGTTCGTAACGCCTGCATGTCAGAATTTATATATGATGGCGTTATTCAAAGTTACGGAGGTAATAGCCACAAAAATTACACTGCCTACGAAATGGGAGAGGAAATATTTTGATATTAGTCGATGGCTGGCAGCGAGTGGAGCCCCATCTCATTTGTCCTCTGACACAAGCCTAATTCACCCGCCAAATGCGACGTCCAAACTATTTTCATTTTTTTAGGAGAGAGAATGAGTTCTCCTTGTGTGTGAGACGCAAACGCACGCATGCACATAAGCAATCTCTACCACACACACACACACACACACACACACACACACACACACACACACACACACACACACACACACACACACACACACACACACACACACACACATTCCTGCGTGCTTGTACGTATTCTGAATATTACGTGAAAAGCAAAGCAAATTTACTGCCAAAATTTTCTGGCATAATCCACATGAGAATATTGTCGAGCCAAAATTATACAAAAGGGTTCAAAATAAATAGCGCCCAAAAAATGGAAAAATCACTAGAGAGAACGAATCAGTAATTAACAAAAAGAGAAAGATATCCATACCGATTATGAGCAAAAATATTTAAATTACATTAACAAAAACCAATTTATGCATATAGATAGATTCATTTTCTGGCCAACACATAGACGAGCCCATTTTTTTATTGTTTCCCCTCGAAAATAGTAAAAAAAAAAATGTTTTAATGTAAACTGTTAAAGCATTTTCGAGTTTTGTAGTGTATATATGTGTAATATTAAATATAACAAAGGAATATATGAATGACTCTAACACGAATATTCTCTTTACTTTTTAAGCTCTTCACTTGTGAAGGAATTAAAAATTACTTCACTTGTGAAGTTTCTCAATTGTATGTTCTAAGTTCCTGTTAAACACAATATTAATAATCCAAACAAATTCTTCACGAATGTAATACCAATATCGAATCAGATACCTGATATCACCCCTAACTCCACTAGACCTTAAAGTAGCCATAGACAGTATGTCCATGCACTTAGCACTTGGTCGCATTCCTGGAATTCTAAATTCATCAAGAATTAAAAAAAAAGTTGGGTTTTATCGGTCCTAAACATCATTTCCAGACGGAGCCTGGATACTGGTGTTGTCCCCGACATACCTAAAATATGCGGAGATCGCGCCACTCCACAAAGGAGGTAGTAAAGCAGACGCAAAATATTATAGATCGATAGGGCTAACTTCACACATTATATAAATCTTGAAAAAAGAGTGCTAAGTAGTAAGATCATAAAACGCATGAAGTCACAGCATCTACATAACCTTGAACAACATAGGTTTAGTGCAGGACGCTCCTGCCTCTCACAATTATTAGACCACAATAATGTCATTGTAAAATCCGGATTTTACAGTGACTTCTTTTTACAATGAGAATGTATTTGATTGAAATCTCCTATGATTACTAGTTTTGCTCTCATTATGTGAGCAGTTGTTGCTGTGCCTAGTATAATGTGTAAGATAATTAAACCATGAAGTTATGTACATTTACAACCCCCTCAACATTTTACACCAACAGATTTAAGTTTAAGATTTAAGGTCTTAAATCTGTAGGATCAATATCACTCTGATCACGCCACTAATGTACCAGATCTGAAATCCTAGTGAAATCAGATCTGTGTTCTCAGAGAACAGGTGATTTTTTTTCTTAAATATATGCTGCAGTTTGAGTGTTATTTTCTGAAAATAGAGTGCTGTTTGGGGGATTACTTTGGGTATGCATATTGTGGATTAAGTGGAGTTTTTTATGAATAAAAACTGTAGGTTAGCTAAGCGTCTATATGTATGAATAATGTGTGTGGTAAAAAGCAGCATAATGACTATCGTGAGAAGGATGAGTACCCTTATGAGTATCATGAGTAGGATGAGTTCCCTGATAAAAATCATGAATAAGATGGTGAGTGCTTTAAATTAAGACTATCGTAAGGAGGATGAGTGTCTTCCTGAATGTCCTGAGGAAGTTGAGTACCACAACGAAGCTGATTTTCATGATAAGTAACATGAGTAGAATGAGTGACATATTATTCGAACATGATGAGTAAAATGAGGTGTTTCACGCTAACTGCTGCATCGCCGGTATCATCGAGAATTAGCCGCCTGTGGCCAAATCGGATACAACCGCGTAATGATGGTCGAGTTCGGTTATGATTCAATAGAGAAATCGATAATCCGGTTTGGAGACCGGACGATACGTAATCATCAAATAATTACTCCCAATGAGTAGCATCCATCAATAATTTGATTTGATGAATCATTTCATGGAGTGTTTATCCTGTTTTTGTTTTTTATTTAGATTATCTAAAAGAAATGGCGGATCAATAAAATGCGAGGTTAATTTGCATATGCACAATAATTTATTTTTATGAAGGATTTGATGAGTTGTGTTATTCATTTTGTCGAGGAATTACGGTAATAATGATTCATGACGGTAATTACGTATGAGACAAGGACTCTGGTGCAATGCAGACTGAGGATATATATGTTCTCCTGACCTTTGACCTTTGACTTTCTGAGCTTGAGTCTTTGATCTCCTGACCTTGCACCTTTCGTCTTCCCGGTAGTGGCTCTTTTGACCTCCTGACCTCCTCGCTTCTCAGAACTGAACGCACTCTTAAATTCATTGACCTTAACCCATAACCTCGAGTGACCTCAAGTGACCTAGAGTGACCTAGAGCTCAATTCTTATTTAAGAGTTTTTGCATTTCGACATGATCTGCTCATGCATGTGCATGCGCACGCACGCAAGCGCACAGAAGTAGGTCAGTACCTTGCTCCAGCTATTTTCTCATTGATATGTCCCACTACTGTGACCTCCTTGTGTAACAGTAAAAGCTATCGAGAGAGAACTTGACAAACTTGTGGCTGGAGTGAGTATTCAGCCAGGCTGTGGTGCGTGAGTGACCCACAAAGACAGAGAAGAATCAAAATAGCTTCTTTGGCCAAGTTAATACCTGGGGAGGCTGGCCTCAGGCAAGGCTGAGACGGGAAAACTTTCGTCTACTGCTAATCCTTATTATATACCCGTTTTGTCGAGGAGAAACCTAGTCATATGGGAGTTTAGTGACATTTAAAAGGGCTATATCATACCCACTTTGGTATGGAGTAGCTTATTAATATCCACTTTAACAAGCAAAAGAGTTAAACACTTTTATACATAAATAACACTTCTTTGCAGATAAAACTAAAATTATGTGTTATACACCTTTTACTCGGTGAATGAAGGGCTGGCGGCAGTTATAATATTTTTTAGGGGAGGTAGTGATAGGGGCTGGGGAGGGGAGAAAATGTGGAACGAAGATGGAGAGGTACATGTGCAATTAAAAGTTTGGAATTGGGAAATATAGTATGAGTAATGACTGCAGGCGGACAGTCCGCCTTGCTGACACGGTGAGTGTGTGTGTGTGTGCGTGTGTGTGTGTGTGTGTGTGTGTGTGTGTGTGTGTGTGTGTGTGTGTGTGTGTGTGTGTGTGTGTGTGTGTGTGTGTGTGTGTGTGTGTGTGTGTGCGTGTGTATGTCTGTGTGTGTGTGTGTTTGGTAGCTAGGCTAAGCTCCAGCAAGCGTGACTATCTGGAGTAGTTCTTGTTTCTGATGACATTAAGAACAACAATTGCGTGTCTAGTTTGGGTCATATATATACATGGATAATTACGGATCACTCTCTCTCTCTCTCTCTCTCTCTCTCTCTCTCTCTCTCTCTCTCTCTCTCTCTCTCTCTCTCTCTCGTAGGGTTAAATGTCATGTCACTACCCAGCTTCCCCTCATCTGTTCCACTACTAGGCTTCTCTTCATCTCTAAGAGTCTCCTCCGCCCCATTCTGTCTTCGTCCCTTACCCATGACTACAATAACCAGAGTGTGAGGGACCAGCACGATCACAGTTGATCCCAGGATTTACTCCGTGGCCACACCATCCCCGCTGGTGTCATATCCGGAGGCCACGTGGCCACACCATCCCCGCTGGTGTCATATCCGGAGGCCACGTGGCCACACCATCCCTGCTGGTGTCATATCCGGAGGCCACGTGGCCACACCATCCCCGCTGGTGTCATATCCGGAGGCCTCGTGGCCACACCATCCCCGCTGGTGTCATATCCGGAGGCCTCGTGGCCACACCATCCCCGCTGGTGTCATATCCGGAGGCCACGTGGCCACACCATCCCCGCTGGTGTCATATCCGGAGGCCTCGTGGCCACACCATTGAGCGTTGAATCTTTTAACGTTTCTATCGCATTTGAAGCCTCGAGGGCTTGATGTTTTAGTCTGAAGGTCAGTGGATGTATGTTCAGGGATTCATGGAGCTGTCGGCTTGTCCTGTCATGTGGTCGCCGGTGCTTTGAAGCTTTTATTTGAGCCTTGTTTGACACTGTAGGTTTGGTTTGTCAGTTTCTTTACTGTGATGGAGGGGTATTTGCCGTTCATGCTAACCTTGCGGAATCTTCTCAGATTGCATAAGGCTCTTCTGTTTTTTTTTTTACTGTCATTTAAGAAAAAAAGGGCTTTCTTTTTTTAACGTCTATTATTTTCCACTTATGTGGGTGTCACATGGCGGATACGGTTGGGTGGGGGCCTTCAGGGTGGGTGCCAGAGGGTGTGGGGGCTCCTCAGGGTGGGTGCCAGGGTGTGGGGGTCCTCAGGGTGGGTGCCAGAGGGTGTGGGGGCTCTTCAGGGTGGGTGCCAGGGTGTGGGGGCCCTCAGGGTGGGTGCCAGGGGGTGTGGGGGCCCTCAGGGTGGGTGCCAGGGTATGGGGGCCCTCAGGGTGGGTGCCAGAGTGTGGGGGCCCTCAAGGTGGGTGCCAGAGGGTGTGGGAGCCCTCAGGGTGGGTGCCAGGGTGTGGGGGCCCTCAAGGTGGGTGCCAGGGTGTGGGGGCCCTCAAGGTGGGTGCCAGGGTGTGGGCTGTGCCAATGGGAGATGGATGTCGGTCCATAAGTTTCCGACCACTCACACAGGGAGTTTTACTTCCCCCCCCCCCCCCCGGCCTCCTCCCCGACCAGTGCTCACCCGAGCGGAAAGTTTATCGTCCTTCTTTCGTAAGTTCAACTCATCTCGCTGCTTCAGTGACGTCCTCTCGTAAGTTCAACTCATCTCGCTGCTTCAGTGACGTCCTCTCGTAAGTTCAACTCATCTCGCTGCTTCAGTGACGTCCTTTCGTAAGTTCAACTCATCTCGCTGCTTCGGTGACGTCCTTTCGTAAGTTCAACTCATCTCGCTGCTTCGGTGACGTCCTCTCGTAAGTTCAACTCATCTCGCTGCTTGGAGGGTAGAAACAGCCTTAGCTACTCTAATCTTTTGAGATGTATATCTTATTGTCTCCATAAACGAACTTGAACTTGAACATCTCTCTGCTTTGGTGACATCCTCTCATAAGTTCACCTCATATTTTGCACCTCATAAAGTCTGTTCATGAAGTATATCAACAGACTCACGATGTATATATTTTGTTTCACAGAGACATACACCAATTTTCTATACATACCTAACTGCAATGTACATTAGTTTTTGTTCGGCCAAAAAATATTATTTTGAAACTATTAATTTGTTCAGCCATAAACGTATACTGTATTTTATGACTCATATATAATTGAACCACCAACTTGCTTAATCCGGTCCCTAAATTATTTTTTTCCAACATGCAAAATGTTTGTCCAGCTGGAGTGTGATGTGGCACTCGCTTTGGCAGATGTTGTGGAAGACACACTCATCCACAGCTTCACGAATCAACCACACACACACACACACACACACACACACACACACACACACACACACACACACACACACATAGTGTCAGAGTGGTTGACAAATGGAATGCATTAGGAAGTAATGTGGCGGAGGCTGACTCCATATACACAGTTCCAAGTGTAGATATGATAGAGCCCAATAGGCTCAGGAACCTGTACACCTGTTGATTGACGGTTGAGAGGCGGGACCAAAGAGCCAGAGCTCAACCCCCGCAAGCACAACTAGGTGAGTACACATTCCTCCCACGTATAGCCGCACTTCCCAGCTGGACACTCAGAATTTCCATTTATAAAATGTGAGTTGTTTATGAATACTTTGAACATGCTTGTTTTACTCGTATTAACCGCGGCGTGCACGTGCTGGCAGGTCGGCACTCATGCTCGCACACACGCACGCTACTCTAGTGTAGTCAGGCACCCAAACACGCCAACACACACACACACACACACAAACACACACACACACACACACACACACACACACACACACACACACACACACACACACACACACACACACACACACACACACACACACACACAAGCACAGAGCCACGTCGGTGTTGCCTGACCATTCCTTCTCATATGTGGGGCCCCTCAGGGTGGGTGCCAGGGTATGGGGCCCCTCATGGTGGGGCCCCATACCCTGTAGCATGTGTTAAAAAAGCAGGCGGGCTGCCCGCCTTGCTGACACGATAGGTGTGTTTGGTAGGCAAGCTAAGCTTGCTTTCTTTTGTCAAAGGAACTGTAAATGTTTGTAAAGTTCTCTAAATATATTTCAACATAAATGGATGTGTATATATATGAATGCTCTGTAACATTTGCCTGTACACGCACATATAACTGTGTACATGTTTTCATGTTCTGTTCAATGGAGCTTTTTTTTTATTTGAGGACGGGGAGGAAGGCGAGGGGCTTTTGTTTCCAGCAGATCCCAAACTATTGTGCCACGAGCTGTAGGATTGAGGAGTCTCATCTTGGAGTTGTCGCTCTATCATAGGCACTACAAACATTTCGACCATATATTCCGCTTTCTGATGGCTTGGTGCTGAGGCATGAGTTTCAGTGGTTGAATATTGAGGGCTTCATGGAGCTCCTAATATGTTTGGTCGTAGGGGGGTTTGCTGCCCTTCTTAGTGGCTTGTTCTGCACCAGCTGCTTGGAGTGTTTGCTTGCATGTTTATTGCAAGATATGAAGTGGTGTAGGAGGATAATGGAGACACTGTACTAACTGTGTGTGTCCGTGTCAGGGTTCAATGTGTCCGTGGCAGGGTTCACTGTGTGTCCGTGGCAGGGTTCACTGTGTCCGTGTCATGGTTCCTAAATCTACTCAGGTCGTCCGTGGCTGTTTTTTCTGTGTGCATTCTATCATAGAAGTGAATTTTGATTTCTGTTAAATTAATTTTAAGTCCTCCCGCTCCCTACCCCATTCCTGGCCCTTCCTACCTCACCACCCCATCCCTCGACCTTCAGCACGACAAGTTTCCCCTAAACTGATGGATCAGTTTATCACTCTCTCCACTTCTTTCCTCCTCCTTTCCAATCCCCGTCCGTTCCTCCTCCATGCTATGCCTTACTCCACTCCAACAGAATCCCCCCCCTCTTTCTCGCTCCAGCTTCCCCCTCTCACACATCCCCGCCCCCCCCCCCCTCTCTCTCTCTCTCTCTCCCTCCCTCCCTTTCCCCCATACATAATGTTTTCCTGCTTACACTACTCTTTTGCTCTCTCTTCAGCCCTCGTTCATTTCTTTCTCCCATTTCTTCACTCCCCACGCCCTCTCAGAACTCCCCACGCCCTCTCAGTACTCCCCACGCCCTCTCAGTACTCCCCCACGCCCTCTCAGTACTCCCCACGCCCTCCGCATCCTGCCAATCTTCCCTCTCACATGAGTGCGACAGTTTGGTATTAATATAACAATATATATCTCGCTGGAAACACAACTCGGAGTTCTCAATGTAATTTTCTCGAGAACGTATTGATAACGTGTCTGGCTATTTTCATTGTTTGACGATGAAGAATTTCCTTCTCTGAAGCGCGCGTGTGTGTGTGTGTACTCACCTAGATGTGCTAGCAGGGTCGAGCTTTTCTCCTAGCCCTGCCTTCCTCAAGTTCTAGTACTTGAGTACTTACTTAGAGTACTTAGAGTAATGCAGGTACTTATTTCTCACGCTTTTATCATATTTACATTTACAGTTTTGAATCGAATTAGCTGAATTTTTTGGAGTTCGTCACAAAATTGTTGTTTTCCACAACTCAAGGCAATACACGTCCTCCATGGACTACCTGTCCTTCTAAAAATTACGTCTGAATTTAGCCGTTTACTCGTATGGCCAAAAACTGACGAAATTTGAAAATGGAAAACAAATTTAAAATAAATATGGATTTTTTTTTCTAAAACAGTATTATTAAGGGTTCCCTGGTAAGTAAGGAGGGTAGGAAATTTTCCTAAATTTTCAAAAGGTCATGAAAAATATTAATTGAGAGTGTCCTAACAGGTTAAGCTGGATGACTGAAATAGGAAAGGGGGACAGTACATCACTTTCGTGAGCCGATTTCATTTCAAATTACATAAGTTTTTGGCCATAGCCAGCATACGAGCGAAAATCGATGTTATTTTTAGAGAACGGGATGCTATGCCTCAGTACATAGTCTCAGTACATAGCCTCATTACATAGCCTCAATACATAGCCTCAGAAGCATATACACTCACAAGCACATATAACATTCCCTTTACTCCATATAAAGCCAAACAGACCACATGTCACTAAACATCGATCAGGTCACACACGCAAACATGTCGAATCATGTAAAGTACTCCACCAGCACCACCACCACCACTACAATGAACAGTTACATATTTATTTTTCAGATGTGTGGCGAATAGAAATTAAAACGTAGTAGAACTTCCCACAGTTCAAATGTTTACACAGTCACACACACACACACACACACATCGCTCTTTTCACGCACACGGCTCTGCGACACGCAAGATTTTGACAAAGTCAACAATAGCCCTTCATTTATCAATGTGAAATATAGTGCATCATTATACTGTAATTTTATCTAAAAATAAAATAGCACATTAACTTATTAAGACCAAGTGATACTTTCAAGTCGCGATAATTCTTATAAATAAAAAAAGTCGTCCAATACATTTTTTGTGTACATTTGTGTATAGTTATCAAACCATTCACACCCGTTGGCATGATGTACCTGGAGCTTTGTAACTACTTTATTCACTCTTCCACTTGAGTGAATAAAGTTATCATTTATTCTTTTTGATATCCTCTTCAAGGATATCTATAATGCATCCAAAATTTGCCAGTGTAGACTACTGAACATATGGCCCTGTATGACTAACCATCCTGTGTGATGGGAATTTTAGCATCACGTAGCTAGCTTTTTGACACTGTACTCCACTTCATATAGTGTAGGGCAGCTGCCCAAGTGAAGATGTTCCTAAATGTGTTAATAATAATAAAAAAATGTGTACATATGAGGGGAGGCGGGGGGGGGGGGGCGAAGGAAAAGGGTGAAAAGGGGGAAGATGGGAGAGGGTGAATGGGGGGAGGAGAAAGAGAGGGAGAGGGGGGGAAAGGAAGAGGGGAAGAAGGGAAGTGAAGGAGAAGGGAGATAAGGTAATGAAGAACCCAATTCTGATGAATAGTCAGTAGATATAATTCGATTAGTCATCTTTTCTTCTCCTTCTTTAATAATATTGTTGGACCGAAATGATTGTTATCATATATTCAAAAGTCTTCACCAAAGCCTTTCTTTTTTTTGACGTAAGTGGTTGTGGTGACCGAGGCGGGATCACCACACCCAGATCGTCACTAATGACCACGTTGTTGTCCCAGTAATCATTATAAGGGAGGAGGAGGGAGCAGGGTAGACGGTCACTGTTTGCCACTCACCAGCACCAACACCACCACAACCACCACCAGCACCACCAGCCCCACCAGCACCACCAGCACCACCAGCACCAGCAGCAGCACCAGCACCAGCAGCAGCACCAGCACCACCAGCACCAGCAGCAGCACCAGCAGCAGCACCACCAGCACCACCAGCACCACCAGCACCAACACCACCACAACCACCACCAGCACCACCAGCACCACCAGCACCACCAGCACCACCAGCAGCAGCACCAGCAGCACCAGCAGCAGCGGCGGTAGAAAAAGCATCAGCCGCAGTAGCAGAAGCAGCAGCATCAGCAGTAGTAATAGCAGCAACAGTAACAGTAGAAACAGTAGTAGTAGAAGAAATATAAACAGCAGCAGTAGAAGTAACAGTAACATCAGTAGAAGCAGTAGAGACAGTACCAGTAGTAGTAGCAATATTAGAAGTAGTATTGGTAGAGTAAAAAAACAGCAGCAACAGAAGTAACAGTATCAGCAACAGAAGCAGCAGTAGTAGTAACAGTAGCAGCAGTAGCAGTAGAATCACCACTAGAAGCAGTTGCACCAAAGGTCTACATGTGATACACTGATTGCCAAAAATCTTACAATTTCAAGTAACCAATCGCCAATGAGGTAACACATATTAATTTCTAATCCCTATTAAAGCCCAACTTGACGACAGACATAATACCATCAAAACGACGCATAACCAACAAGAAAACTGCTGAGATTCGTCGACAGACATGGTGGAGGCGGCGAAGGGGCGAGGTAAGGAAAGCTTTAACTTATGCTCTTTCTCAGGTGTGCTAAGCTGCTTGAGGCGTCCCGGGGCTCTCAGGGCAGCTGGCCCAGTCATGCTCCGAGTCCTCCACTAAAGCCTGGTTGAGCGGATCTCTTCCCCCACCTCTCTCTTTCTCTCTCTCTCTCTCAAGTACATTAAGTAACTAGTTGGCATATGTCATGCCTTTGTAGTACTATTGTAAATGAGTACATCTTAAACGTTCTGCCCGAAACGCTGCGCGTATTAGTGGCTTTACAAGATTGTAATTACCATATTATGTATCCTCACATTCCCAATGTACCTTCTTGTATATGCATAAATAAATAAATAAATAAATAAATAAATAAATAAATAAACAGCTAGAGTACATTCTCTATATGCCTACGGCAACCAGAGGATACCTTCGAAGGTCTTAGATTTTTTTGTCCATTCTATAGCACGGCGCCCGATGAAATGAGCCCGAACAAGCTGATGAATATCATCTGAAGTTTCATTAGTTATGCTCAATAGATATGACTCGCCAGCATCCTCAGAACCCAAATTATTAGTAATGCATAAATACAAAAGTTGAGTATAGCCATATAATGAATTTGTCATGTGTGAGGGAATTGTCAGGGGAAAAGCACAAAGCCATTACGACTGTATAGCACTTGGAAGGGATCAGGATAAGGATCAGGGTTGGAACAGGGGGGGAAAGGAACAGTGCCCAACTACTTGGACGGTCGGGGATTGAACGCCGACCTGCATGAAGCGAGACCGTCGCTCTACCGTCCAGCCCAAGTGGTTGGTAAGTGAGGATGGAATCCCAGCCACGTACGGATTGTCTCCAAGGTACAAGGTTCCAAGTTAATGGCTGTCTACCCACAGTCGTGCCAATTGTCGACATAGATAACAAATATTGCAAGACAAATGCAGTATCATTTGTTTACACCTAGAACCACTTTTAGGAATATAATTAAATGTGTGCTAGGATTGGGATGCATTTATGAACAGTAGCGATTATGGCCTTTTCATTTTGACTACACGCTGGCGCTTGATGTATTTAATCCATAAAAGACAGAGAAATAGAGATGTTTTCTGGGAGTAGAAGGTACACAGTAGGAGCACTAGGCAAAGGGGGAGTGGAGGGGGATGGGAGTCGTAATTAAATTTTAAAAGAGTTCGAAAAAGAGCTCTCGAGATGATAGCGATGACATGAAGACACTCCAATATAAACATAATGTGTCGTACTGCTAGCGCCCGTCTGTAATTATCACGCCCACTCTGTGGCTCCCACGCCCTCTCTGTGCTTCCCACGCCCCTCTATATTTCTCACACCCTCTTCATATTTCCCACGCCCTCTCTATGCTTCCCACGCCCTCTCTATACTACCCACGTCCCTCTCTATAATTCCCACGCCCTCTCTATACTCCCCACGTCCCTCTATACTACCCACGCCCTCTCTATACTACCCACGCCCTCTCTATACTACCCACGCCCTCTCTATACTCCCCACGCCCTCTCTATACTACCCACGCCCTCTCTATACTACCCACGCCCTCTCTATACTACCCACGTCCCTCTATACTACCCACGCCCTCTCTATACTACCCACGCCCTCTCTATACTACCCACGTCCCTCTATACTACCCACGCCCTCTCTATACTCCCCACGCCCTCTCTATACTACCCACGCCCTCTCTATACTACCCACGTCCCTCTATACTACCCACGCCCTCTCTATACTACCCACGCCCTCTCTATACTACCCACGTCCCTCTATACTACCCACGCCCTCTCTATACTCCCCACGCCCTCTCTATACTACCCACGCCCTCTCTATACTCCCCACGCCCTCTTGCTTGTACAAGGTTGCTTACGTCATATATGATAATTCAGATTAACCTGAAGTTCTCCTGCGTCACTGGCTCTTGTCAGCGCCTTTTTAACCATCTACATTTTTATTTGTTCTATCATATACAATATTTTTGTTGAGCCTCAGCATACAATTAAGACATTAAAAGATCTGAACCAGCCATTAATTTCGGCACAACTATTCATACGATCGTTATGTTCGTTTGTAAACATGGCAAGGCAGCGTCAAACCATCTTGAAAACCCTACTGAAGTCTTTTCATTAAAATTCAACGTTAATAATCACGAAAGGGTATTTTTTAATTACAAGCAAAAAGCAGATTGAGACAAAGCAGCGAGAACAATACCTTATTCCTGATTATTTTCCAGACGAAAGGAAACTAATTAATATGCCGTAATGATTGAAATAAATATGTAAGCCCAGGGAAAAAAAATTGTACCTCTTGTGAAAGACAAAATATTTTGAAGAGAAATACGTACGAGATGTGGGGAGACACCCCCCTTCCCTTCCCTTCCCTTTACCTTATCTTACCTTCCCTTCCTCGCCATGATGTCGCCCCTTCTGTGTCACGTCCTCCCCTCCCACTTGACACAACCTTTGCCTTTGTCAGGTCAGCTTTCCTAACAACCTTTCACCCTTTGACACCATCCATTCATTGGCAGCCTTTACTCCTCGCCTTCATCCACGCCGTCACCCTCGCCCCTGTCATCTCCTCGCCCCTGGCCTCTCCTCGCCCCTAGCATCTCCTCGCCCCTAGCATCTCCTCGCCCCTAGCATCTCCTCATACATTCAATCCTTCACAACAAAGCCATCGTTCAAATCCAGTAGACGTCTACCATCCGGCACCCTCAATGTTTCCTCGTACTCCAACCCTCTCAGATCTAGAACCAGCATTGTGGCATATTACTGAACTTTCTGGTGTTTTTTTCCTTGACCAAAGTTCTATATACTGGAGCTGCGAACTCCACTGATGGTCTCAGGTACATAGCGTTTTTCCTGCCCTAAACTGTGCATATATATGTGTACATACTTTACTAAAGAGCTACTCGTTAGTGTCGGAGCTTTCGCCTTTACTGCCGATAAATTAATGTCGACTATCATGCTATTATGTCTATTCCTACTCCACACGAGTACAGGAACCGTAAAATATGGTTCTTACGTTGTTCCTGGTAGTAATTGTCAGGTTCGTTCTTGACTCACAATCGGCAATTCCGGGTTCGAATCCAGAGCTGATTAGAAATAGTCTAGCATTCATTGTTTTTTGATCACCTCCGCAGTATTAAAATCCCTTTACAGGGTATTAATGTCCTCCCTTCCCCCAACTCTGTTCTGATGCTTCTCACTCATTTCATCATCAGCAGCACTGGGGTGTTGGTACTAATTTCCTGTTGACATATACTTGGAACAGAATATATGCTATTCTGTTCCAAGTCAGAAATATCCCATGTACATGTTCTTACATGTACATCTGTGTTTTCATGTACATTTGTATTTTCGCGTGCATATGTGGACATGTGTGTAATGAGGGGTTCAGCTCCTGAGCCCATTATGTAGGCAATCCTATTGCCCATAGGATGGGTATGGCATAATAAATGGATAAAATCAATCATATGTGTTGTCATGTACACATGACTTTTCATGAAAGTTTGTGCTTGCATGTGCATTTGTGCCAGTGCGGGTGCGCACACGCGCGCTGTCATAATCCCTGGCTTTGTCTGGGCATCCCTGGCTTCACCATCAAGCCAGAGGAAATAGATTTGCCATACGGCGGGATCCATTACAAATCCTCGATGATGAATGACAAAAAGCTTAGGCAATATATATATATATATATTTTTTTTAAGCAGAACAAATAAAATTTACACGAAACAAGAAGAAGCAGATGTACTAAAAAAGAAATAAATAAAAAAACAAATAAAATATATATATTATATATTATATTATATATTATATTATATATTATATTATATATAAAAATTATATACACAAATTATATATTATATTATATATAAAAATCATATTTTATATAATATATAAATATTATATATACACATATATAACTAAAAAGTCCACACCCCAGAAGGATTCGAACCCAGACAGCCAGGAGCCCTATGTACCTTGGTGTACCTGGTGCCTTAACCACTAGACCCCACGACTTGTACAGTCGTGTGGTCTAGTGGTTAAGGTTCCAGGTACGCCAAGGTGCATAGTGTTCCTGGCTATCTGGGTTCGAATCCTTCTGAGGTGTGGAGTTCTCAGTAGCACACCACTCTGCGGAGATGTATAAACACAACCACAACTCTGTTATAGGGGACTAAGGTTTTACAACCTCTGGAGGGCGGTTGTTAAGACCATCAAAATAGCTTACTGACTAATCAGTGTGTATTTCCGCTGGTTCTGAACATGTTCTAGGACTTGAGGTCTATAAATGTATACATCTCCAGGTGAATATTGACGTGTCGTCAGCAAATATAATCAACGTTTCCACTTTGCTTTCACAAAGCAAACTTATTTAGCCAATTTCAGAACACATTAAACCCTAAAAACGATGCAAGTGATCGTTAGCGTCAGAAAAAAATCGTTATTGATTACCAACTTGGACTGCCTTTGAGCAGCCTGAAGACAGTAATATTCTGGGAACATCAACTAAATTTCGGAGACTTGTGGCAATGTGAAATTCATACCAGTTCCTCCATCTATCATCATTCTATTATGCAAGAAGTTACGCACGTCTATGGGTCATCCAATAAGGTTAGCAGACTTCTAGATGTTACCACTGCTAGGTTTAGGCTCGGCTACAAGTACCTCTGGGAGTTTGTAACATCTGCTGATGTAGCTTTGACTAAATGTAAACTTTGTCAGCAGATCTCTGTCAGACAAAATGACTCTGTCAGCAGAACTATTCACATACTTTGTGTCATTATATACTGGAATGTGAAAAAATCGCCGAATTTAGAGATAACACCATCAATAGTGTCCAAGAAATGTGTAAGTACTTCATTCATAATGATGTGCTGCCCGAAATCTTAGCGAAGTATCAAAAGTTTGCTTACTGTAGGTGCAGTCTGCACATGACTGTAAAGCTGCCGCCCAGTTGGGTGGGTGTGCAGCAAGACTAGTAACTGTGTGACTCACCATAGATGTAAAGTGCCTTGTATAGTAACTGTTGTGAGCCTCTTGTTGATTCACTTGTGATACAAAAGATTTATTGATGTGTGTATTTGTGTAGGTGATTGAATATGTATGTGTATGTATATATATATATATATATATATATATATATATATATATATATATATATATATATATATATATATATATATGCGGAAAATCCACAGAGAAATATGAAATGAGGTGAACGTTTCGGCTTGTTAAAGCCTTTGTCAATTATTATACAATACAATATTAACTGGAATGGGGCAAAAAGCATTACCAATTGTGGGGATTTCGTGGAACGGAATTTGATTGAGTCTGCTCTAATCAGTCAGTGTCCAAATCTTCTTAATGTTAGTACTGGTATGTACAAACTTGATCCATTTTTAAGTTATAATATTGCACAACAGTTTAAGAAACAACTCTGATAGAGAGGCTTACAATGTCTTATTATAATTGTATATTCATATATTGTGTGTTCATGAGGCTTTTCTTTAATCTTTCATCCTTATTCTCTGACCGCTTAATCCTCTTTGACCATTCTAAGCTAAGCTATACCTGTTTTTGGTTAATTCTTTCCCTTGGGATGGGTTGGTCAGGTGTCGGCCTATATATCCTCCCCTTCTCCCTTCTCCTTAGTCAGTCTGGTGTTGACAAAGGCTTTAACAAGCCGAAACGTTCACCTCATTTCATATTTCTCTGTGGATTTTCCGCATAAAATGATCAGTGTTTTTGTGATCGTCAATTGCATATATATATATATATATATATATATATATATATATATATATATATATATATATATATATATATATATATATATATATATATATATATACAACTTTAGAACACTTTCCCACCAGGAGACTCGAACCCTAGCCAGCACAGAAGCCTTCCAGCAACTGGCATAACAGGTACGCCTTAACCCGCTCCACCACCCGCTCAGACCCTTAAAAGAGATGGTAATTTCGGAGTATTTAAATACACCAAAGATCAACACCTCCCAAGAGCACTAGAGCAAGTGAGGGGTCATTTAGACGTTAATTTCATCAAGTCCCTGTTAATATGGGAAGACACAGTGTCTATGCTTAAGGCACAACTCTCCTAAACACGAGAGTTAAGTATACAACTTTAGAACACTTTCCCACCAGGAGACTCGAACCCTAGCCAGCACAGAAGCCTTCCAGCAACTGGCATAACAGGTACGCCTTAACCCGCTCCACCACCCGCTCAGACCCTTAAAAGAGATGGTAATTTCGGAGTATTTAAATACACCAAAGATCAACACCTCCCAAGAGCACTAGAGCAAGTGAGGGGTCATTTAGACGTTAATTTCATCAAGTCCCTGTTAATATGGGAAGACACAGTGTCTATGCTTAAGGCACAACTCTCCTAAACACGAGAGTTAAGTATACAACTTTAGAACACTTTCCCACCAGGAGACTCGAACCCTAGCCAGCACAGAAGCCTTCCAGCAACTGGCATAACAGGTACGCCTTAACCCGCTCCACCACCCGCTCAGACCCTTAAAAGAGATGGTAATTTCGGAGTATTTAAATACACCAAAGATCAACACCTCCCAAGAGCACTAGAGCAAGTGAGGGGTCATTTAGACGTTAATTTCATCAAGTCCCTGTTAATATGGGAAGACACAGTGTCTATGCTTAAGGCACAACTCTCCTAAACACGAGAGTTAAGTATACAACTTTAGAACACTTTCCCACCAGGAGACTCGAACCCTAGCCAGCACAGAAGCCTTCCAGCAACTGGCATAACAGGTACACCTTAACCCGCTCCACCACCCGCTCAGACCCTTAAAAGAGATGGTAATTTCGGAGTATTTAAATACACCAAAGATCAACACCTCCCAAGAGCACTAGAGCAAGTGAGGGGTCATTTAGACGTTAATTTCATCAAGTCCCTGTTAATATGGGAAGACACAGTGTCTATGCTTAAGGCACAACTCTCCTAAACACGAGAGTTAAGTATACAAATTTAGAACACTTTCCCACCAGGAGACTCGAACCCTAGCCAGCACAGAAGCCTTCCAGCAACTGGCATAACAGGTACGCCTTAACCCGCTCCACCACCCGCTCAGACCCTTAAAAGAGATGGTAATTTCGGAGTATTTAAATACACCAAAGATCAACACCTCCCAAGAGCACTAGAGCAAGTGAGGGGTCATTTAGACGTTAATTTCATCAAGTCCCTGTTAATATGGGAAGACACAGTGTCTATGCTTAAGGCACAACTCTCCTAAACACGAGAGTTAAGTATACAACTTTAGAACACTTTCCCACCAGGAGACTCGAACCCTAGCCAGCACAGAAGCCTTCCAGCAACTGGCATAACAGGTACGCCTTAACCCGCTCCACCACCCGCTCAGACCCTTAAAAGAGATGGTAATTTCGGAGTATTTAAATACACCAAAGATCAACACCTCCCAAGAGCACTAGAGCAAGTGAGGGGTCATTTAGACGTTAATTTCATCAAGTCCCTGTTAATATGGGAAGACACAGTGTCTATGCTTAAGGCACAACTCTCCTAAACACGAGAGTTAAGTATACAACTTTAGAACACTTTCCCACCAGGAGACTCGAACCCTAGCCAGCACAGAAGCCTTCCAGCAACTGGCATAACAGGTACGCCTTAACCCGCTCCACCACCCGCTCAGACCCTTAAAAGAGATGGTAATTTCGGAGTATTTAAATACACCAAAGATCAACACCTCCCAAGAGCACTAGAGCAAGTGAGGGGTCATTTAGACGTTAATTTCATCAAGTCCCTGTTAATATGGGAAGACACAGTGTCTATGCTTAAGGCACAACTCTCCTAAACACGAGAGTTAAGTATACAACTTTAGAACACTTTCCCACCAGGAGACTCGAACCCTAGCCAGCACAGAAGCCTTCCAGCAACTGGCATAACAGGTACGCCTTAACCCGCTCCACCACCCGCTCAGACCCTTAAAAGAGATGGTAATTTCGGAGTATTTAAATACACCAAAGATCAACACCTCCCAAGAGCACTAGAGCAAGTGAGGGGTCATTTAGACGTTAATTTCATCAAGTCCCTGTTAATATGGGAAGACACAGTGTCTATGCTTAAGGCACAACTCTCCTAAACACGAGAGTTAAGTATACAACTTTAGAACACTTTCCCACCAGGAGACTCGAACCCTAGCCAGCACAGAAGCCTTCCAGCAACTGGCATAACAGGTACGCCTTAACCCGCTCCACCACCCGCTCAGACCCTTAAAAGAGATGGTAATTTCGGAGTATTTAAATACACCAAAGATCAACACCTCCCAAGAGCACTAGAGCAAGTGAGGGGTCATTTAGACGTTAATTTCATCAAGTCCCTGTTAATATGGGAAGACACAGTGTCTATGCTTAAGGCACAACTCTCCTAAACACGAGAGTTAAGTATACAACTTTAGAACACTTTCCCACCAGGAGACTCGAACCCTAGCCAGCACAGAAGCCTTCCAGCAACTGGCATAACAGGCACGCCTTAACCCGCTCCACCACCCGCTCAGACCCTTAAAAGAGATGGTAATTTCGGAGTATTTAAATACACCAAAGCTCAACACCTCCCAAGAGCACTAGAGCAAGTGAGGGGTCATTTAGACGTTAATTTCATCAAGTCCCTGTTAATATGGGAAGACACAGTGTCTATGCTTAAGGCACAACTCTCCTAAACACGAGAGTTAAGTATAGAACTTTATATAACAACGTGCTCTTGGGAGGTGTTGATCTTTGGTGTATTTAAATACTCCGAAATTACCATCTCTTTTAAGGGTCTGAGCGGGTGGTGGAGCGGGTTAAGGCGTACCTGTTATGCCAGTTGCTGGAAGGCTTCTGTGCTGGCTAGGGTTCGAGTCTCCTGGTGGGAAAGTGTTCTAAAGTTGTATACTTAACTCTCGTGTTTAGGAGAGTTGTGCCTTAAGCATAGACACTGTGTCTTCCCATATTAACAGGGACTTGATGAAATTAACGTCTAAATGACCCCTCACTTGCTCTAGTGCTCTTGGGAGGTGTTGATCTTTGGTGTATTTAAATACTCCGAAATTACCATCTCTTTTAAGGGTCTGAGCGGGTGGTGGAGCGGGTTAAGGCGTACCTGTTATGCCAGTTGCTGGAAGGCTTCTGTGCTGGCTAGGGTTCGAGTCTCCTGGTGGGAAAGTGTTCTAAAGTTGTATACTTAACTCTCGTGTTTAGGAGAGTTGTGCCTTAAGCATAGACACTGTGTCTTCCCATATTAACAGGGACTTGATGAAATTAACGTCTAAATGACCCCTCACTTGCTCTAGTGCTCTTGGGAGGTGTTGATCTTTGGTGTATTTAAATACTCCGAAATTACCATCTCTTTTAAGGGTCTGAGCGGGTGGTGGAGCGGGTTAAGGCGTACCTGTTATGCCAGTTGCTGGAAGGCTTCTGTGCTGGCTAGGGTTCGAGTCTCCTGGTGGGAAAGTGTTCTAAAGTTGTATACTTAACTCTCGTGTTTAGGAGAGTTGTGCCTTAAGCATAGACACTGTGTCTTCCCATATTAACAGGGACTTGATGAAATTAACGTCTAAATGACCCCTCACTTGCTCTAGTGCTCTTGGGAGGTGTTGATCTTTGGTGTATTTAAATACTCCGAAATTACCATCTCTTTTAAGGGTCTGAGCGGGTGGTGGAGCGGGTTAAGGCGTACCTGTTATGCCAGTTGCTGGAAGGCTTCTGTGCTGGCTAGGGTTCGAGTCTCCTGGTGGGAAAGTGTTCTAAAGTTGTATACTTAACTCTCGTGTTTAGGAGAGTTGTGCCTTAAGCATAGACACTGTGTCTTCCCATATTAACAGGGACTTGATGAAATTAACGTCTAAATGACCCCTCACTTGCTCTAGTGCTCTTGGGAGGTGTTGATCTTTGGTGTATTTAAATACTCCGAAATTACCATCTCTTTTAAGGGTCTGAGCGGGTGGTGGAGCGGGTTAAGGCGTACCTGTTATGCCAGTTGCTGGAAGGCTTCTGTGCTGGCTAGGGTTCGAGTCTCCTGGTGGGAAAGTGTTCTAAAGTTGTATACTTAACTCTCGTGTTTAGGAGAGTTGTGCCTTAAGCATAGACACTGTGTCTTCCCATATTAACAGGGACTTGATGAAATTAACGTCTAAATGACCCCTCACTTGCTCTAGTGCTCTTGGGAGGTGTTGATCTTTGGTGTATTTAAATACTCCGAAATTACCATCTCTTTTAAGGGTCTGAGCGGGTGGTGGAGCGGGTTAAGGTGTACCTGTTATGCCAGTTGCTGGAAGGCTTCTGTGCTGGCTAGGGTTCGAGTCTCCTGGTGGGAAAGTGTTCTAAAGTTGTATACTTAACTCTCGTGTTTAGGAGAGTTGTGCCTTAAGCATAGACACTGTGTCTTCCCATATTAACAGGGACTTGATGAAATTAACGTCTAAATGACCCCTCACTTGCTCTAGTGCTCTTGGGAGGTGTTGATCTTTGGTGTATTTAAATACTCCGAAATTACCATCTCTTTTAAGGGTCTGAGCGGGTGGTGGAGCGGGTTAAGGCGTACCTGTTATGCCAGTTGCTGGAAGGCTTCTGTGCTGGCTAGGGTTCGAGTCTCCTGGTGGGAAAGTGTTCTAAAGTTGTATACTTAACTCTCGTGTTTAGGAGAGTTGTGCCTTAAGCATAGACACTGTGTCTTCCCATATTAACAGGGACTTGATGAAATTAACGTCTAAATGACCCCTCACTTGCTCTAGTGCTCTTGGGAGGTGTTGATCTTTGGTGTATTTAAATACTCCGAAATTACCATCTCTTTTAAGGGTCTGAGCGGGTGGTGGAGCGGGTTAAGGCGTACCTGTTATGCCAGTTGCTGGAAGGCTTCTGTGCTGGCTAGGGTTCGAGTCTCCTGGTGGGAAAGTGTTCTAAAGTTGTATACTTAACTCTCGTGTTTAGGAGAGTTGTGCCTTAAGCATAGACACTGTGTCTTCCCATATTAACAGGGACTTGATGAAATTAACGTCTAAATGACCCCTCACTTGCTCTAGTGCTCTTGGGAGGTGTTGATCTTTGGTGTATTTAAATACTCCGAAATTACCATCTCTTTTAAGGGTCTGAGTGGGTGGTGGAGCGGGTTAAGGCGTACCTGTTATGCCAGTTGCTGGAAGGCTTCTGTGCTGGCTAGGGTTCGAGTCTCCTGGTGGGAAAGTGTTCTAAAGTTGTATACTTAACTCTCGTGTTTAGGAGAGTTGTGCCTTAAGCATAGACACTGTGTCTTCCCATATTAACAGGGACTTGATGAAATTAACGTCTAAATGACCCCTCACTTGCTCTAGTGCTCTTGGGAGGTGTTGATCTTTGGTGTATTTAAATACTCCGAAATTACCATCTCTTTTAAGGGTCTGAGCGGGTGGTGGAGCGGGTTAAGGCGTACCTGTTATGCCAGTTGCTGGAAGGCTTCTGTGCTGGCTAGGGTTCGAGTCTCCTGGTGGGAAAGTGTTCTAAAGTTGTATACTTAACTCTCGTGTTTAGGAGAGTTGTGCCTTATATATATATATATATATATATATATATATATATATATATATATATATATATATATATATATATATATATATATATATATATATATATATATATATATGAGTATGTACACGTATATATAACATTAATAATTGTGTAACTAGCGTCAAAAGATTGTTATTTGCTTAGCTAAACGAACTAGAGGAGTTCAGTTCCTGAACCGATTATGTGCCTCTGTAACCCTTTACACCACCGCCCACCGGATGGGTATGGGGTGCATAATAAAGAAAGAAATTGAAGAAATTGAGACACTTTTTGTGGTTTAATATATAAATGAACAAAATAAATTCCAAACTTGCTGCCTAGGTTTATTTTTACATTATGTTTTCTTTATAACTTCTCATAAAAAAAATTCTTCTACAAATTCCAGTGACAATTTGCATACAAGTTGAGTGTGCTGAGTAAATATCTCTGGCCGAGATCTGGCAACACCGGCCTCCCGTATCCGGCCTCCCGTACACCGGCCTCCCGTATCCGGCCTCCCGTACACCTACCTCTCATACCGATAATGTTCGGAGAGAACAACAGCGAACTCATCGTCACTGTTGAATGCGCTACCATTGGCAACTGTTGCTCGGCCAACAGGAGCCTCAAGCACCTTAGAATTCAGAATCTTAGCTTCATAGACTCATCATTATTTTGTTTGAAGATATATCGATGAAGCTAATCGTTGAGGTTTCAAGCTAAAGCTTCGATCCGTGTAGGCCCGCCCGGAGGATTTGGATCAACACATTGTTCTAGTATCATTTTGCCAATTTTCCAATTTAATGGGCCAAGAAAATTGTTCAATGCATCAAAATAAAAATAAACATTTGCTGGCATTTGGCCAGCAAAGGTGATGGGATCCGTTCATGTGTTATTGTTACGGTACATCTTGTGGGCATTGTCATATTAACCATAGCCGGTGAGGTAGTGACCACAGTCACTGAAGTAGTGACCATTGCTACTGAGGTAGGGACCACAACCACTGAAGTAGTAACCATAGCCACTGAAGTAGTGACCACAGCCACTGAGGTAGTGACCACAGCCACTGAAGTAGTGACCACAGCCACTGAGGTAGTGACCACAACCACTGAAGTAGTGACCACACCCACTGAAGTAGTGACCTCAGCCACTGAGGTAATGACCCCATCCACTGAGTAACTTCAACCACTCAGGCAGTGAATACAGCCATTGAGACAACTAGAAAGAGCCCAACATTAAAATTGTATTTCATTCTGCTCTAAAAACCAGACATGACATTTTTACCCACTGTTCGTCTACCAGCTTAACTGACTGCAGGAGGCAGAAAGCAACGATCGGTCATGACCTTAAAGATGCAATGACTCTGGAATACGTTGTGTTAACACCCCGACAAGGAAACAGTTTATTCATTTCGACCATTAACTTGGATGTCGTCACATGTGCCACTCAACACTGGCCTTCACTCTGATGGAAACAATAACACCAAACACCAACTCGACAAAACTCTCAGTAAATCCCATCGCCCTAGAGATTTGCTTACAAATCGCAGTAAATAACAAATATCAGTTGTTGTTCAACTGCAGAGAACTGAAATAGTGTATAGTTCATACACACTACTTCGGCCGCGTAATATTTCTCGTTAAAGTAAGAGTGTTATACCGTATCTTGCTGGAAAATATCACAAGGGGGAAACAAAACGACAGTTAGAGGTCCGTTTAGGTCGCGAGGAGCATTAACTCGAGTGATAAAAGATTTGTAACATGGAAAGGGAGAAGTACCGGTCACTCTGCTTTAAAAGCTTCAACCCAAGTGTGGGATATACATAGATGGATCATTTAATCATTGTTCAAGGTGATGGACTTTACCTGCCGCTGCCATGGGTGAGGCGAGGCTAGTAAAGGCGTCTGAGGGAGGCCAGGAAGCCAGTATGAAAGCCACGAGGGTTGGGTGAGGGTTCAGGTGCTGAAGTTACAGCCCCGCTCCTGTGCCAGGTAAGTCCACAACGGGCTCACCATAGCACGTGCTACTTAAACTTTTTGTTCCAAGTAGGAACAGGCTACTTGGAGAGGCCTGGAGGCCACGAGAAGGCCAGGGGCCAACAGAACAGCTTGGAAGTACAGCAGCGGCAAGCAGGAATTTTCACAAAGGACGTAAAGGTAATCAAGAAAAAGCACTAAGTCATTATGACTATATAGCACTTGGAAAGGTATCAGGATAAGGATTTTATGATAGGACGATGGAAAGGAATGATGCCCAACCATTTGGACGGTCGGAGATTGAACGCCGACCTGCAAGAAGCGAGACCGCCGCTCTACCGTCCAGGCCAAGTCTTATATACATGTCTTATATACTCTTTCTGAGTCTTATATACAAAGTAAGCATCACCCACTGTTATGTGTAGCCCCGAAATGGAACACCTGCATGAAAAACTTGAACTACGACAAAAATCTGAGGGCAATAGACCTCGACAAAATAGACGGGAGAAGGGACAGAGAGGACATGGCACCGACATAAAAGATTCTTCAATTACCATCGACAGTGAAAAGAACCATAAGCAATATTGAGAAAATTCGTGTTAGAATTATTAATCTTACTTTTTCGGTCATATTTAATAATATATGTTTACAAGAAAGACTCCTACCAATATATATATATATATATATATATATATATATATATATATATATATATATATATATATATATATATATATATATATATATATATATATATATATACTTGTGTTGCACCACTGGTAACCCAGGCCTGTGTTGCTGTACTAGCAGACCAGTCACGCTCTTGCCCTACATATGTTCACATTCTTGCAATATTTGTTCACAGCGCTGTAATCTGCCACACTTCAGGCGCTATATGTGCTTTACACGAAGCAAGAAAACTACAGAATAAAATAATTTACACTCATGAAATTCCTCGCCTATTCTGGCACTATCCCTGAGAGATCGAAACAGCCAAAGGCAAAAAAAAATGGGAAACAATAGTTTGCTTGACCATTAGAAAATTAAATATGTAAAGTTTATGATTTGGTAAGTCTTATATAGAATCGCTTCGTGTTGGTTTCTTCTGACGATAACGCTATTATGCTGATCTCTTCAGGCTTTTACAGGAGAAAGTCTAAATATGAATTTAAAATCTACTAATGCGCATATTCAGTTGTATTCCCTCTCCCTCCAAACCGTCCCATCCCAAATTCTTATCCGGAGTCCTTCCCACTGCTATCTATATAGTCGTAATGGCTTGGCGCTTTCCCCCTGGTAATTCAAATCAATTCCCCAGAAGTAGTCAGCAATGTAGGCCTTAGTAAGCAGATATGCAGTTGTATTCACAGATATCTTTAATAATATTTAAAAAATACACACACACACACACATACACACAAAAACACACACACACACACACACACACACACACACACACACACAGATACATGGCTTGGTTTGCTTGACGTATAATGCCTGCCTGATGTCCAGTCTTCGGTTGTCGATGTATTTTGATTTTGGTGTTGTTAATCAGGACATTTCTGCTGATGGTCTGGTTATGTACAGAGACTTTATGTTCCATAATAAGGCCTTGCTGCTTGGGTTTTGTTGCTTGCAACTGCAAATCAAAAGCCAAATTTTGTGTATACACCCAAAAAGCTTGTGTGTATGTGTAAGTAAGCCGAATGCTGGCTTACACATACACGCGCGCAAGCTTTTTTGACTGAAAACACTAAATATTATTGGCGGTGTGGGAGCTTAGCGCAGAGGTTGGCACAGTGTCATCCCCAAGTTGAGACTAGAGGCAGCTAGGCCAATGTCAGTGCCTATCGTCACTATATTCACCATCACAACCACCACCGACCCACCCGCCACCTCCATCACCATCCCAGCCACCACCAGCATCGCCATCACAGGCACCACCAGCATCATAACCACTACCACTTTCCCACCCACCACCATCACAGCTACCCCCCCTTCACCATCATCGCCATCACAACCACCACTACCAACACCATCCCAGCCACCACCACCACCATCACACCCACCAACGTCATCACGACTCACGCGGTAAGTGGTGAAGATGCTGTCAACTTATTTTACAACTTTTGCAAAACATGTGTAAAAATAGGATGCAAATTGAAGATTATATGTTTACTTGGGATGGAGCACGACTCACTCTTGCACCGCTCTCTGGGCTCTCAGTGCAGGCATGGGTGAGGCAGGGAGGTGGATGACGAGAAGCCCACTGGTGGAGGTGGATGCCGGGATTCAGGCTGGTGGTGGATGAGGCAGAAAGGTGGATGCCTCGAGTCAGGCGACGTATAATGTCTTTATACGTCACCTGACTCAAGGTGGATGAAGTGAGGAAGGCTGGTGGTGAGTGAGCCATGGAGGATGATGTAAAAGACATTCTTGTGCTGGATGAGACACCGAAGGGAAGGGAACTATGAAGAGAAAGCGCCAAACCATTACGCCTATATAGCACTGGGAAGGGGTCAGGATAAGGGTTTGAGGGTGGGACGGGGAGAAGGAATGTTGCCCAACCACTTGGACGGTCGGGGATTGAACGCCGATTTGCATGAAGCAACTGGACAACTGGAATGAGGCTCGTTCCAGATGAATCAGCGGGGTGGATGGCATGAGTCAGGCTGGCAGCAACCACAAAACAGTCCACACACGCAGGTTGTATGAGGTATACTTTATCCCTGGGTATTCTAAATGTATTATTATTCAAAATATTAGTATATCTGGTGGATGATGAGCGGCGCTGGAGAAAACACATCAAGCAGCACCTAAGACGGGCTTAGTGCAAGCAAAGACGGGAAGCTAGGATGGATAAGCGAATATGTGTGCTTCTACCACTGACGTTTTGAGGGGGATGCTGCCAACATGGGAGATGTTTCAGCACTGACCTATAGGGAGGGGGATGGGTGGGGGTAATTCTTCAAACACTGACCTTTTGGATGGGTAGAGGAAGGTGCTTCCATGACTGACCTTCTAGGGAGTGGGAGGGAGAGGGACAAGGAAGGGGCAGGTGACGTGGACCTTCTGGGTGAAAGACCGAAAAATGGAGAGGGGAGGAGCGGAGAAAGGAATTACAAAAGAATTTGTAGTGAAATAAGCACTTATGGACTATCATGATGAAGAAGCTGTCTTTAGGGTCACTCGCAGTACCAGCCGACGGATGGTAATGGAAAACAAGACAGTGATTAGAACCCCTCTAGCGCTATCTTCAAGCGAACAGCTGTTTAATATCAATATTGCGGGGGTCCCTAAACCAACCTCCATTTCCTCTATACCAGCGCCTATTTCGATTCATGAACTATACCGCTTGTTCCAATATTAATGGCAACAACACTTTCATATCAGAACAATAAATATATGATCTAAAATATGGCTAGACACGCCGGCTGGTGATCACCAGACAATCGCCACCCAACTGAAAAATGTACACGCTCCGGTGAAATGTGCCTCAATGAATGTATTGTTAAAACATATTGAATCAAAATATTCAAATAGTAAAAAGGTTTATGCAGCATATTGTGTGTGAATATATACTACATTCCGTGTAGTATATTATATATATATATATATATATATATATATATATATATATATATATATATATATATATATATATATATATATTTATATATATATATATATATATATATATATATATATATATATATATATATATATAACTAACTATACTGCTTGTTCACAGTGTCATCCCCGAGTCATTTCTCAGTCATTTCCGAGTCATAGTCTCAGTTGCATATTGTCCTGGGGACCATTCAGGCTTGTTCGCATATATATATATATATATATATATATATATATATATATATATATATATATATATATATATATATACACTGTGACGATAATCTCTTTCAAGAGAGATTGAGCCTGCTCTTCCCTCCAAAGTACGTCACCTCAACAGATAATATAGAAGATATATCCAACAAGTATCTCCAAAACGTTTTGCCCAGAGAGCAAAACGTATCCAGCCCACCGGCGCACCTGCTCGCCTCCGCCACTGTTAACCGGCAAACTGCTTGTCCATCGCCTGCCGGTCGCTGATTGGCTGGTGCCCAGTCGCACCTGCCCCACCACCCTCTGCCACAAGTTGATGTCTGGGCTACAGCGACCTAGAGAAGGCAGAATATCTCAGTGCTCCACACAGTTGACACGTCTCATTGGTAGACTAAGCCTTGGCTTACGTGTACTAAGGGAAGTGGCAGCTTGAAGCCAATATTCCTGCACTAATATTTACTTTGCTATTATTCACTTGTCTTAACGTAACTTTTCATTTGCCAGTGATTATTCTTATTATTTTGTTTGATGTTGATTTGTCTGTTACATTTTTATGCTCAATTTTATTCATGTCTTGCTTTTTTAATGTAATTAAAATTTCATTGTTAAATTTACTTGTGTTTTGTGTGTCTTCCCATTACCTTACCACAGACGAAAGTTCCAGCTTTTCTCTTTTTTTTTCTTTATGTGACGAGGCCATGCCCCTAGCTTTTGAAACAGCCAAACACCAACGCGTTACCCTCACAACACATATATATATACTACACGGAATGCGACACAAAATGGGGTACCATGGCAGACCCAGCACTCAGACGAACCCTGCTAAAAGCCAAGAAACAATCAAGCTAGGAGAGCCCCATTGTAGACAAAGAAGCCACAACTTTGCTGGAGGCAGCAACAACCCCCAGTGATCGTGCACGCCTCACAGCTGTGCAGGCTCCCCATGCAGGAAACTTCCTTTTGGCAGTCCCTATGTCTGCGACAGGCACAAGTCTTGATCCGCAGGAGCTCCGTATTGCAGTCGCTCTCCGTCTTGCTGCCCCTATCCACACTGCCCATAGGCGTATTTGCGGCGAGGCAAATGCATAAGAGATGCAGCTAAAAATAAATATAAATAACATTGTTCATTATTCTTTAAAATGGAGAAGTAAATTTTGGATAAATTGTTAGGATGTCGTCCAGTACACCTGATTCAATGAAAAAGTTACTCAGTTGGTGGTACAATAGGCCAGGATGTCTAAAATCTTTTACGTTTTCACATTCAACAATATAGTGTTCTAGTGAATGCATTAAAGGTTTATCACAGAGTTTACAATCTGAGTATTCTGGTAGTGGCTCAGCCTCACTAACCTGCCAGATGTGCCTATAGCCAAGGCGAATTCGCGCAATGACTACATCACATTGCCTTGTCCGGTTACTGTGCTGACCATACAAATACCTATTATTACAAAAGTTGTCATAGCTTTTAATACTGCAGCTTTCAGGTCTCTGGGCATTTCTTAGTTCTTCTGAATTTGAATTTATTTCTTTAATTTGTATGTTTCTAATAATTGCATTAGATTGTCCAAAGTCACAATCAGTGTTTTCTTTCCTGCAAACCTCATTGGCCAATCGATCTAAAAAGTCATGTTTTCCAACTCCATCATGGGATGGGATCCATACAAATTTTATACAACAGTTATTATCATCATTGGCAAAAATTACATTACATTTAACATTACAAGCTACTTCCGACACACATTGTGATGGGTTATTTAAGGACTGCAGAGCACTTTTAGAGTCACAGAATATCACTCCACCACCATTGAGCTTAAGATACTCAGTGGCTAGATAAATACCCAATAGCTCAGTCTGTGTCGTGTTTGCCCAGTTGTTCAATCTCTGTTTACTAGACATAATCACTTCATTCCCTTTATATACTGCACATGCACAACCTGTTCTACCAGTGTCTAATCCTGCTCAAGGGATGGGTGTTGGGTCAACTACCCGCTCAAGGGATGGGTGTTGAGTTAACTACCCGCTCAAGGGATGGGTGTTGGGTCAACTACCCGTTCAAGGGATGGGTGTTGAGTTAACTACCCGCTCAAGGGATGGGTGTTGGGTCAACTACCCGCTCAAGGGATGGGTGTTGAGTTAACTACCCGCTCAAGGGATGGGTGTTGGGTCAACTACCCGTTCAAGGGATGGGTGTTGGGTCAACTACCCGTTCAAGGGATGGGTATGGGATACATTATCATTCCACTTAAGACACTCCTGTATCAACCATGGCTTAGTTAACATTTACTAGAGAGTATCAATAGACATGGTTGTCTGTAACAATAAATCTAAAGGTTGCAAAGTTTCGAGGCTCGTAAACTGTTTAGTCAATACAGACTCAGCCAGCGCCATCATTGAATAAAGATGCACAGGTTTCGTTTGTAGATATGTATAAATGCTTGATCAATCCCAGCCCAGAATTTTCAGCACTGAACTTTGCCCTACGATCTGTAATTCCTTCCCTTAACCTAGCTGAGGACACACCCATCCCCGCCTCCCCTCCACCTATCCCTGCTGAGGACACGCCTATCCCCACCCCACCTCCACCTAGCCCAGCTGTGAACACCCCCTCAGCCCGACCCCACCTCGCCCTTTCCCGGCTCTTAACTGCTGACAAAAGACCCGACCGGACCATACAATGTGGGGTCGACTTGCACCGTCGGACACTTTAATCTACGGATGGACGCCGCTAGTCACTCACCCGGTAATGGACACCTTTCACACCCCCACGTCCCCGCATCCTAATGGGGCTTCAAACCGGCTGAATCCTATTAACGCCTGCGGTTCACCACTAAGGGACTCGTGTTCAATCTCCGGGGAAGGACAGAAACAATTGGGAATGTTTCTTTTCACCTGATGCCGCTGTTCACCGACTAGGAAGACAACTTTCTAAGAGTTAAGGAATTGTTGTGGGAGGCACATTAGAGAAGGTAAGTAAATGGTCCTGTAGGGTACAGGCTTCAGGTTTCAGGCAATAGGCTACAGACTTCAGGCTTTAGGTTACAGGCTTCGGGGTAAAGGCAACACGCTTTAGACTTCAGCCTTCCTGTCCCCGACGACGGAAAATTTTGAAATTGTAAATTACATAGGCTTACAGGATCGCTATGAAGTGCATACGTAACTGGACTTTCGTATTTTGTGAAGCAGTTTTATGCTTAAAATGTAAACATGAAGCCTTTCCCTGTCGTGTACGAATGTAATTGGTCATTAATCAACTTAGGGATTGATTAAGGTGTATAAATGTATGGATAGGTGAATTGACACAGGCAGCAAGAGGCTTCGAAGTTGATTCCAAAATCTGTTTACATATATTCGCCCCTTATATTTTTTTGCATTTATAAAGTTTATAAATGTGCACTTTCATAAATATGAAGGATTTGTTCTTCTAGTCATTAAGATCACACCGCAAAATTGTCTTAGACAAAGAGGGACAAAATCATTAGGTTATAACACGAGATATGAGGAGAATGACTAGTCACTTATTGACAATATTTCTAGTGAAGGAAACTGTGGTTGATGGAGACAATGATCCAGCATTGTTAAGGATTATTATGGTCCTGTTTTAACCTTCTAAACCTTCAAAGAAACTTCAGATAAGAATCGTATAAAATAATTGATGTATAAGACCGTGGAAATTTCCCTTTAAAATAGGTTGAATATGTTAAATATGACAACTTCCTCCTCAGTTACGCTGCTTGTATTCCTAAATCCCATTCCTGTTTCATGTCATCTTCACCCATCTTCCATTCCTGCCCATTCCTTTTCTTTCTCACCCATCCCTCGTAAGTCCTCCTCATCCTGTCTCTGTTCCGTCCATCTCCCTTAGGTCTCATCATCCCCCCCCTTTCCTTCCGTCCCATATATCTAACTTCTGTCTCATTCATCCTTTCCCCCGTCCATCCCCCCTTCTGTCTCACCTAAACTCTGTTTTACACAAAAGTACATAGACGCAAATTTTGCGGTTGAAAGTGACAGACGGGCACCTAAATTTACTTGAGACGGGCGTCTGTAATTAAGGGACAGGCAGATGTAATCAGGGGACGGGTGAGCATAATTAGGGCGTGATGTCAGCCCGTCCAGACTACAATTACGCGACACGCTTTTTTATCGCTTCATAAATCATGAATTATAAGGTGGTGGGGGATGGGGGTGGGGGGGAGGAGGGATGAGGGGGAAGAGGGGGGGGGGGTTGTTAGAGCGTGTTCAGGAGGAGGTGATGGCCATTTTAGGGGGGAGGGAGTAAGGGGGAGGGGGGAGGTGAAAGCAAGGCATTTAGGAAGGGGGCACAGCGTGCAAGGGTAGTTCAGATGGTGAATCTTGCGAGGAAGTTTTCCGTGGAGGGTGACGTGCAAGAGGGGAAGAGAGGAGGTTGGTATCAAGTGCAGTATGTGGCTGCTGTATGTGATGCATTGTTGCATATGTATATTACGTCATGTAGCCTGATGCACACAAGTAACTTCGCACGTGAGGAAAATAACATTAGTGACTGATCACCTAAAATATTAATAAAGACCTAATTATTATATATATTAAGAAATTTATTATATAATATATATATATATATATATATATATATATATATATATATATATATATATATATATATATATATATATATATATATATATATATATATATATATGTCGTACCTAGTAGCCAGAACTCACTTCTCGGCCTACTATGCAAGGCCCGATTAGCCTAATAAGCCAAGTTTTCATGAATTAATTGTTTTTCGACTACCTAACCTACCTAACCTAACCTAACCTAACTTTTTCGGCCACCTAACCTAACCTAACCTATAAAGATAGGTTAGGTTAGGTTAGGTAGGGTTGGTTAGGTTCGGTCAAATATCTACGTTAATTTTAACTCCAATAAAAAAAAATTGACCTCATACATAATGAAATGGGTAGCTCTATCATTTCATAAGAAAAAATTAGAGAAAATATATTAATTCATGAAAACTTGGCTTATTAGGCAAATCGGGCCTTGCATAGTAGGCTGAGAAGTGCGTTCTGGCTACTAGGTACGACATATATATATATATATATATATATATATATATATATATATATATATATATATATATATATATATATATTTATATATATATATATATATATATATATATATATATATATATATATATATATATATATATATACGTATTATATTGACGTGGTACTGCTGTTACAACAGTTTTGGAATTAAGGTAAACATTCAACTCTTATTGAATATAAACTTATTAGCCATAAATTTTGACAAGGAAAGTTCTAAGGAAGGTCTTGAATTTTCAAGGGAGTTCGGGTCTGTAGACTGTTGTTAGCAGCGTTCCGGAGGCCGTGATGCGCCTCGTCGCTAAGGCGGCCCTGAGAACAGGCTGCCAGGAGGCAGCCCTGAGAACAAGCCGCCAGGAAAAGGCCCTAATAACAGGCAGCCAGGAGACGGCCCTGAGAACAGGCAGCCAGGAGGCGACACACACGCTGAAACCAAATTAGCTCTCGCGTTTAGCATTCCACAGACTGTGAAGCGGCAGCCCAGGTAGCTCCAGCAAACATTACCAACATCACAGACGAAAAATCCCTGATCAAGCTGGATTTAAAAAAAATACCTTCAGCTTGGTAAGAAAATAACACACACAAAAAAGATACGGCTTTTAATGTAGTCAATCGCTATTTCTCCCTTCTCTATTCATTTATGCATTCTTGCTACAGTGGGGACTAGTTGCTATATATATTTGGCGAGAAAAAATCTGAACAGGATGGATGAGAGGATTGAGGACATTGATAGTTTCACCTTTTTACTAAATGCTTTTGACTCTTATGGCTAACCAACTTCCTGTGATGCTCCCTATACTAAAATTGCCACCTTTCTCTTCAGCTTTGGTGACCTTGATGTCTACACAGGCTTCCAGATCGCTCTGCCAGCTATTCTCTCCACCTTTTTTATAAATATACACCTATACTGTACATACGTAGGTATCCACTAGGAAAATGAAACGAAAATTCAGAACGTTTTTGAGTTATCAAGAAATAAAATTATTCCTTAATAATGTTGTGTTCCTTGATAATGTATTGAAACGCGAAAATGTTCGAAATTTTCGGTTCATTTTCCAAGTATATATAACCGAATCTGGTGTTTTTTGTGATTATTCTTGCATATATATATATATATATATATATATATATATATATATATATATATATATATATATATGTCGTACCTAGTAGCCAGATCTCACTTTTTGGCCTACTATTCAAGGCCCGATTTGCCTAATAAGCTAAGTTTTCCTGAATTAATATATTTTTTCAAATTTTTTTCTTATGAAATGATAAAGCTACCCATTTCATTATGTATGAGGTCATTTTTTTTATTGGAGTTAAAATTAACGTAGATATATGACCGAACCTAACCAACCCTACCTAACCTAACCTAACCTATCTTTATAGGTTAGGTTTGGTTAGGTAGCCGAAAAAGTTAGGTTAGGTTAGGTTAGGTAGGTTAGGTAGTCGAAAAACAATTAATTCATGAAAACTTGGCTTATTAGGCAAATCGGGCCTTGCATAGTAGGCTGAGAAGTGCGTTCTGGCTACTAGGTACGACATATATATATATATATATATATATATATATATATATATATATATATATATATATATATATATATATATATATGTCGTACCTAGTAGCCAGAACTCACTTCTCAGCCTACTATTCAAGGCCCGATTTGCCTAATAAGCCAAGTTTTCCTGAATTAATATATTTACTATAATTTTTTTCTTATGAAATGATAAAGCAACCCTTTTCTCTATGTATGAGGTCAATTTTTTTTTATTGGAGTTAAAATTAACGTAGATATATGACCGAACCTAACCAACCCTACCTAACCTAACCTAACCTATATTTATAGGTAAGGTTAGGTTAGGTAGCCAAAAAAAGCTAGGTTAGGTTAGGTTAGGTAGGTTAGGTAGACGAAAAAACATTAATTCATGAAAACTTGGCTTATTAGGCAAATCGGGCCTTGAATAGTAGGCTGAGAAGTGCGTTCTGGCTATTAGGTACGACATATATATATATATATATATATATATATATGTCGTACCTAATAGCCAGAACACACTTCTCAGCCTACTATGCAATGCCCGATTTGCCTAATAAGCCAAGTTTTCATGAATTAATTGTTTTTCGGCTACCTAACCTACCTAACCTAACCTAACTTAACTTTTTCGGCTACCTAACCCAACCTAACCTATAAAGATAGGTTAGGTTAGGTTAGGTAGGGTTGGTTAGGTTCGGTCATATATCTACGTTAATTTTAACTCCAATAAAAAAAGTTGACCTCATACATAATGAAATGGGTAGCTTTATCATTTCAAAAGAAAAAAATTAGAGAAAATATATTAGTTCAGGAAAACTTGGCTTATTAGGCAAATCGGGCCTTGCATAGTAGGCCAAAAAGTGCGTTCTAGCTACTAGGTACGACATATATATATATATATATATATATATATATATATATATATATATATATATATATATATATATATATATATATATATATATATATATATATATATAATTTTAGTTATATATTTTATTTATAAAACGCAGAAAAATACTAAAAACGGACAAATCCCATCACTCAGTACCCAACTTCCCCTCTGGTACATATCACAACACTCTGGCTCACCCGCCAGGCCGCGACGGTGGCGGGGGAGTCGGGGACTCTGGCACCTGTACAACTTTCATAATGGAGGCGACACAGGCGGCACTGTTGGCCCTCCTCGCCTGCATTAACTGCCTGGCACCGCTCACTGCTAATATAATATATTAATCAGCTCCATTAGGCAGATTAATCGAGTCGAACATCGGAGGGTAACGGAGCGGGGAGGAGGTGGCGGCTCCGTTGTTGGCCAGTCCTCGTCTAGCTGTGGCACCATCGCAAAAATATATGTAGGTTTGTATATATATATATATATATATATATATATATATATATATATATATATATATATATATATATATATATATATATATATATATATATATATGTCGTACCTAGTAGCCAGAACGCACTTCTCAGCCTACTATGCAAGGCCAAATTTGCCTAATAAGCCAAGTTTTCATGAATTAATTGTTTTTCCACTATCTAACCTACCTAACCTAACCTAACCTAACTTTTTGGGCTACCTAACCAAACCTAACCTATAAAGATAGGTTAGGTTAGGTTAGGTAGGGTTGGTTAGGTTCGGTCATATATCTACGTTAATTTTAACTCCAATTAAAAAAAATTGACCTCCTACATAATGAAATGGGTAGCTTTATCATTTCATAAGAAAAAAATTAGAGAAAATATATTAATTCAGGAAAACTTGGCTTATTAGGCAAATTTGGCCTTGCATAGTAGGCTGAGAAGTGCGTTCTGGCTACTAGGTACGACATATATATATATATATATATATATATATATATATATATATATATATATATATATATATATATATATATGTATATATATATATATATATATATATATATATATATATATATATATGTATATATATATATATATATATATATATATATATATATATATATGTATATATATATATATATATATATATATATATATATATATATATATATATATATATATATATATATATATATATATATATATGTATATATATATATAAGCTATACTAGGCCTGGGGATATTTTAGTTTGTCGTTGTTGTTTAAGATTCGCTACCTGGAACAAAAAGTTCCAAGTAGCACGGACTATGGTTAGCCCATAGTTGTTATTTTAGTTTGGTCTTTAGCTTCATTTTTGCCGGACTCTATAAAGTGAATAGAATACAACTGTACTATATAATTGTCCATCATCTCAATACATATACGATGGTCCATATAGCTACAAAAAGTACTAACTAAACAGGAGTATGAGTAGTCTTGACAATCATTTACCGTGGAGGGTTTCACTCCACTCCTGAGCCTATCACCCAAATTCCATATTTCTTGGGTTATTTGGAACCTCCTATACTTCGAATTTTATATATTTTGAGAGCCTCTATGCCCAACCACTTTGGTTGAACGGTAGAGCGACGATCTCGCTTCATGCAGATCAGCGTTCAATCCCTTACTGTTCAAATGGTTGGGTACCATTCCTTTCCCCCCCGTCCCATCCTAAATCCATATCCTGACCTCTTCCAAGTGCTATATATAAATTTCGCTGTGGCTTGGCGCTTTCCCCCTGATAGTTCCCTTCCTATCCCTTATCATCCATAATGCCAGTAGTTAAACCCTTTATGCCTCTATTTCTTCTCAACGCATGCAATCTGCATCGTGGAAAATGTCATTGAATTCCTTCCAACGGTATTTAAATGCATAACGAACACAAATACACACACACGCATGTTTCCACAGATATAAATCTTATTTTCCTATCGACATATTGATTCCCACAGTGCGCTGGAGAAGATAATCAACTGTTTTCAGAGTCAGGTTAAAATCCTCTCGTCTTTTGACCGCGCCCTGATCACTAAGATATTGACCTGATAATATCGATATTACACACGACATGATAATTGCCCAGGACGAGCTTAAACGTCGTTGTTTATCCATTTTCTGATGTGTGATTTGGTAATAATATCTTCAGGTACCAGGTGGGTGATGGTTTAGAGGGTGTGGGCCAGGTGGGTGAAAGTTTAGAGGAGTGTGGGCCAGGTGGGTCAAAGTTTAGAGGGTGTGGGCCAGGTGGGTGAAAATTCAGAGGGTGTGGGCCAGGTGGGTGAAAGTTTAGAGGGTGTGGGCCAGGTGGGTGAAAGTTTAGAGGGTGTGGGCCAGGTGGGTGAAAGTTTAGAGGCTGTGGGCCAGGTGGGTGAAAGTTTAGAGGCTGTGGGCCCGGTGGGTGAAAGTTTAGAGGCTGTGGGCCAGGTGGGTGAAAGTTTAGAGGAGTGTGAAAGTTTAGAGGAGTGTGGGCCAGGTGGGTGAAAGTTTAGAGGAGTGTGGGCCAGGTGGGTGAAAGTTTAGAGGCAGGCGAGCCAGGTGTGTGAAGGCTTGGCCAGTATCAACTCAAGACCAGATGTCACTCTCAGTAAATAACCCCTCTGATCACGGCGGCGGACTCGCACACCAGACTGCTATGAGCTAAATTTCACTCGCTGTCCAAAATTATGTTTCGCACCCGACATTATCGCATGTAAATATTCGAATTAACGATAGGTAATGATGTGAGCAGCCTTTGTGGAATATTTGTATGTGGGAAAAACAACGTAATCATCTCTTTTGCACTTGCAAATACCTGTTTTGCATATATTGCAGGACACAGACTCGATTGTAAACAAAACCGAAAACAACGCATCATTTTTGGTCTCTTGGTCATTATATTATATGTATATATATCTATATATATATATATATATATATATATATATATATATATATATATATATATATATATATATATATATATATATATATATTATGCGAACAAGCCTGAATGGTCCCCTGGACTATATGCGACTGAATATATATATATATATATATATATATATATATATATATATATATATATATATATATATATATATATATATATATACAGAGAGAGAGAGAGAGAGAGAGAGAGAGAGAGAGAGAGAGAGAGAGAGAGAGAGAGAGAGAGAGAGAGAGAGAGAGAGAGAGAGAGGGAGAGAGAGAGAGAGAGAGAGAGAGAGAGAGAGAGAGAGAGAGAGAGAGAGAGAGAGAGAGAGAGAGAGAGAGAGAGAGAGAGAGAGAGAGAGAGAAAGAGAGAGAGAGAGAGAGAGAGAGAGAGAGAGAGAGAGAGAGAGAGAGAGAGAGAGAGAGAGAGAGAGAGAGAGAGAGAGAGAGAGAGCATGAAAGATAAAAAATAAACTTATCTCATTAAATGCTGACCTTTATTCAAAAACAAAAAAAATAAAACAAGATTGGAAACAATCTTATGTCACTCGGATCTTTACCCTCATTTCTCAAATGTGGTAGTCGGCGTATATATATATTATATACAGGAAAGTCTTTGTTTCCATACCAGCTCGTTCTCACCAGCAGAGACCCAAGAGCTGCCAATTTCCTGCTCCAGCGCCTCAACGTGGTGATCCAGAGGGAAACGTCTAATGTGTCCTCAGTTACAATTAAGAAGCAGAGGAGCTCTAAAGGATTCACAATTTTTAACTCTCCATTATATTCACCAATGTATTACTTGTAACCCTTAAATACCTAATAGAACAAAAATAAAATGAAAAACGCAAAGAATAGGGGAAGGTAGGACCTTTTTTTTACACACACACACACACACACACACACACACACACACACACACACACACACACACACACACACACACACACACACACACACACATGGAAACTGCATTGAACGGCACCCAAAAATCCAGTTTATGTGTTTTTCTTCAAGGCTATGGATCCCCCTTCTTCCAGCCACACGTGGAACCTTCCCACCCAAATATAAATATATATTATATATATTAAATACATATATACAACGTGGCGAAAACAGCATTGAGACTGGCAGCTGTTGGCTTCATGCAGGCAACCATAGAGGGGCAACATCTGATACGCTCTCACCAATATATATTTAAAGCGCCAGGCTAAATAAATCATTGCAACTTTTCGGTGTGTAACTGGGAATAATAATTAAGGAAGTTTTCAGGTGTAAATCAAAATTTAATATAAAAAAAAAGTCAAGGGAATCGCACCTTCCCCCCTGTGATGAGTCCTGATGCGTCAGATTCATTCTCCCCCCCTTTGATGAGTCCTGATGCGTCAGATTCATTCTCCCCCCCCCCCTTTGATGAGTCCTGATGCGTCAGATTTATTCTCCCCCCCTGTGATGAGTCCTGATGCGTCAGATTCATTCTCCCCCCCTTTGATGAGTCCTGATGCGTCAGATTCATTCTCCCCCCCTGTGATGAGTCCTGATGCGTCAGATTCATTCTCCCCCCCTGTGATGAGTCCTGATGCGTCAGATTCATTCTCCCCCCCTTTGATGAGTCCTGATGCGTCAGATTTATTCTCCCCCCCTGTGATGAGTCCTGATGCGTCAGATTCATTCTCCCCCCCCTTTGATGAGTCCTGATGCGTCAGATTCATTCTCCCCCCCTGTGATGAGTCCTGATGCGTCAGATTCATTCTCCCCCCCCTTTGATGAGTCCTGATGCGTCAGATTCATTCTCCCCCCCCTGTGATGAGTCTATATGCGTCAGGGAGATTTTTCCACCTAAATAAAATGAGCGCGGGTAAGTCGCAGCAATCTGTTCTGGTATTAGAAATACACACACAGGAACTGGATTAAGATGAAGCTATAGGAACATTGCATAGCCGGATATAAAGACGAGGCGAAGGGCCACAATTCGCAAGCTCCTGAGAGCTGAAGCTATGACATGAGTGACTGAAACAAAAATAAAATAAAGCAACTTTGAGGCGAAGGTTAACGATGAGGTCTGATGCGTTACCAGGAGAGCTGTTAAGCCGAACTGTTCTTCCTGTGAATTGTTTCAAGAATGTTGGCAGAGGGAAATTAGTTTCTCGAGACATAAGAGCATTTTTCTAGACAAGGGGCCGGATTCACGAAGCAGTTACGCAAGTACTTACGAACTTACGAACATCTTTCGTAGTACTTACGAACATCTTTCCTCAATCTTTGACGGCTTTGGTTACATTTATGAAACAGTTTACAAGCATGAAAACTTGCCAATCAACTGTTGTTATTGTTTTAAACAGCCTCCTGGTGCTTCGGAGCTCATTAACTGTTTAATAATTGTAAACAAAGCCGCCAAAGATTGAGAAAAGATGGACTGGTTCGTAAGTGCTTTCGTGAATCTGGCCCAAGGATAGTGGAGGGGAAGAGGAAGCGTCTCTAGATTTGGGAATAGTACGGTAGTCTAGACACGGGTAGAGGTGAATCTCCTTAGGTGTTAAGAGCAGTATTCTAGACCAGGGCAGAGGCAGGAGTTGTTCTTGATGAATTGAGGTTCGAGAGAAAGAAGGTTCCAAAATTATTGATAAAAGTATCAACAAAACCAAACATTGCTGATTATAGCTGTCAAGTATTGTGGTTTAGAGGGACCGCATGTCTTTATGGTAAGTAATCCCCTTACAAAGACAAGAAATGTCATCGAGACCATAAGTGAATTACAAAATTAGAGGCCTAATCAAAGCTGCAGGAGAAGAACCGTGAGGAGGTTCTCACTTCTTCCTCACTCATATGAGGAGGAGTGCAAGTATGAGGAAGAGAGGGAAGGGAACTATCAGGAGAAAGCGCCAAGCCACTACGACTATATAGCCCTTGGAAGGGATCAGGATAACGATTTAGAATGGGACGGGGGAGGGGGAGGAATGGTGCCCAACCACTTGGACGGTCGGAGATTGAACGCCAACCTGCATGAAGCGACACCGTCGCTCTACCGTCCAGCCCAAGTGTTTGGACAGAGGAAGAGGAGATGTATGAGGAAGAGGTCAAATATGAGGAAGATTAGAAGTATAGGAAAGAGTGCGGGAATAGAGAAGTGCAGAGTCATAAGAATGAGTGAAAAACATTACATTCACTGTGAAGAAAATTGGCACAATATAACACAACTGTTGACGAACAGGTCCCTTGAGGAGCGCACAGTCATCAACAGTGATCGATCAAAGAGAAATCTATCAGAGATCAACACAGCTCTAGGACAGCACCGCGGGGAATATAGACGTAAATCGTGCCCGCTGAAATGCTTTGGAAATATTAATTGAGATCGTCATCAAAAGACTTGATATGAGAGAGCAACGCAAGATTGGGGTAGAAAAGTCTAAACATAATGTGTACCGGGGAATTGAGAGATTACGTTGTTCTTGAAGCTTAAGAAAATATTCATTAAGAATACTTTTGTCCATTAAAAGGAGTTAATTATATGAGCTTCTCTCATCCATATAAGAACACAAACTAACGATCACTGTGGCAATTGCCCAAAAGGACGTCATGAACAAGATTTTGAACCTCGGGATTTACAGACGTCAGATATTACAAAGATCTTGTGAGCCTCGTTGACGTGAGGGAGTCACCTGTTGTGTTACTCTTACAGTGATAGACACGTCTTGAAGGCTCCGTGTTCTTAAGTGTTGCCTGACAAGGAAATTTAAATTCCATGGAGACGAATAAAACATCAGTTATTGATATATTTAACATAGGTCAACGCATGTTACATATCAAATGGTAAAAAGTGCTTCTATATTTCACACTAAGTACATTGAGTTCCATTGTCGGGGGAGAGGAAAGCCGAGTGCCCCTTAGGTCAACTGGTGACCTTTCCCAGCATGAAATCCATAATGTTTTTCTGTGTTACATTACTAGCTATAGAAATTAATAAAGTCTTATTCCCAGTCATCTTCACGGCAACATTTACATGTTCGAGACAAGTTGCAATATAATGCTTGTCTTTGATTTTTTTTGAGAGCGATGGTCAGTGATTTGTGAACGAGGATACTGTATATTAAACACATTCAGACATACATCCGCACGCACGCACACACACACACACTATAAACACTACACACAAACACACACATATACAACACACACGGTCCTCGCTGCCAAGCGAACAGCGTTCGCGGTTCGCAGTCCATGGATCAGAGTTCGATTCCCGGTCAAGGTAGAAACAAGTGCCCAGAGTTTCTTTCACCAGATACCTCTGCTAACCCTAGCAATACATAGATATCTGGGAGTTAGACAGTTGTTGCGGGCTACATCTTGAGGCGGGGGGGGGGGATAACAAAAAGTAGGCCTGGTCGAGGACCGGGCCCCGGGGACGCTAAGCCCCGAAATCCTCTCAAGATAACCTCAAGATAACCTAGACAAATAGGTCCGGAATCAGAGCATTAAACAACCGACTGTTAAGAAAGCGCGGATTAAGGTGCTAACAGCTCGATCCTGCAAAAACAAATAATACATTCACACAAACAGGAACAAACACACACAAACTCCTATAAATAAGCTGTTTTGCTCATTATTTGCGGACGCGAAAGCAACGTTCATACTTAATGTGTAATAGACTTAAATAGTCTGCCCTGAATCTCGTAGAAATAAGGAAGATATAATTAAATATTTCAGGTGCATTTAAATACCTTGACAACGTCATTGGGACGAGGGATGAGAGTCTGGGTGGAGGTTGATGCAATATCGGTGAGGAAGGTCAAGACAGGCCCAGCAGACCATGTCAAATGGAACGATAAGGAAGACAGAGTATAGATTCTTGGTTGGCTTCCACAAGAAGGGGAACAGGAGCCCGCCGCTCGGACGGACACCGTTTTAGCGACCTGGATGGGCGCTAAGGAGCAGAGCAAGCAACCAGTTGAAGGGGCAGAGCAAGCAACCAGTTGAAGGAACAGAGCAAGCAACTAGTTGAAGGGGCAGAACAAGCAACCAGTTGAAGGGGCAGAGCAAGCAACCAGTTGAAGGGACAGAACAAGCATTGATGGTCACCGGAGTGCAATCAAGTGTGTATAATCGTGTCGACGAGGAACCTATGAAGACTAAATAGGCTCACAAGAACATAATATTGCCTGAGAGCTAATATATTTTTATTGTATTTATATATACAAGAGTTGTTACATTCTTGTAAAGCCACTAGTACGCGTATTGATTCGGGCAGGTCCTTAATCATATGTTCGCCGGAATACGACCCGCCAAATCGTTTAACAACCAGGTACTCATTCACTGCTGGGTGGAAAGGGGCATACAGCTAAGAGTTGGCGCCCAGTCAATCCTCCCCGGCCAGGATATGTACCCAGGACAAATCGCTACTATAGCGCCGTGCGAGTGTGTTACCACTGCGCTTATATCCATCAAGAATCCCCAACCCCGTCTTACATAGGCAGACACACACACACACACACGCACACACACACACACACGCACACACACACACACACACACACACACACACACACACACACACACACACACACACACACACACACACACACAAGGATGAACTATTCAACACTGGTGGGACGCGAACAAGGGGACACAGGTGGAAGCTGAGTACCCAAATGAGCCACAGAGACGTTAGAAAGAACTTTTTCAGTGTCAGAGTAGTTAGTAAATGGAATGCACTAGGAAGTGATGTGGTGGAGGCTGACTCCATACACAGTTTCAAATGTAGATATGATAGAGCCCAGTAGGCTCAGGAATCTGTATACCAGTTGATTGACAGTTGAGAGGCGGGACCAAAGAGCCAAAGCTCAACCCCCGCAAGCACAATTAGGTGAGTACACACACACACACACACACACACACACGCACACACACACACACACACACACACACACACACACACACACACACACACACACACACACACACACACACATATACACACACACGCACACACACACACACTCACACGCACACACGCACACACACACACGCAAGTGCAAGAAACTTTTACAAATACATTATTTTGTTAATCCCTTCTGATAAATATTTCCTGTTTAATAACAAGTACACAGAAGACCTTAATACACTTGTACAATATTTATTTTGTAATATATTTTAGCTATTTATAAAAACAGATGAACCTCACTATAGCGGTAACCTGGTTGTAGCGCCTACCTGCCTGTAGCGGCAAGCTCACAATAGAGTAACATGCCTATTTCGGTAACCTAGCTGTAGCGGTAACCTCTCTATAGCGGTAACCTGTCTATAGCAGTAACCTGTCTATAGCGGTAACCTAGCTGTACCGGTAACCTCTCTTTAGCGGTAACCTAGCTGTAGCGGTAACCTGTCTATAGCGGTAACCTAGCTGCAGCGGTAACCTGTCTATAGCGGTAACCTAGCTGCAGCAGTAACCTGTCTATAGCGGTAACTTCTCTATAGCAATAACCTGTCTATAGCAGTAACCTGTCTATAGCGGTAACCTCTCTATAGCAATAACTTGTCTATAGCAGTAACCTGTCTATAGCAGTAACCTGTCTATAGCGGTAACCTGTCTATAGCGGTAACCTAGATGTAGCGGTAACCTGTCTATAGCGGTAATCTGCTTGTAGCGGCATCTTGACTATTGCGGTAAACCATCTGTATCGGTAACTAATATATGGTGGCATTCTGTTTGTAACGGCAACCTTTCTATAGCGGAAAGCTGTATGTAGCCGCGACCTTTCTGAAGCAGTAGTCTGACTATAGCGGCAACCTGGGTCTAACGATAACCCTCATTGTAACATTATACCGACTGTCAGCGTAAATTTCTGACTGTCAGCGTAAACTTCCGACGGTCAGTGTAAACTTCCGACTGTCAGTGTAAATTACCGACTGTCAGCGTAAACTACCAACTGTCAGCATAAACTACCAACTGTCAGCGTAAACTACCGACTGTCAGCGTAAACTACCGACTGTCAGCGTAAACTACCGACTGTCAGCGTAAACTACCGACTGTCAGCGTAAACTACCGACTGTCAGCATAAACTACCGACTGTCAGCGTAAACTACCGACTGTCAGCTTAAACTACCGACTATCAGCATAAACTACCGACTATCAGCATAAACTACCGACTATCAGCATAAACTACCGACTATCAGCATAAACATCTGACAGTCGGTGTATACCCTGTCAACAGATATTTCTGGAGTTGAGTGTATACTTTTGGCCATCAGCTTAAGCATTAATATCCGGATGAAAAAGGTCGTCCAGTGCAGCTGAAGCTTAACCCATGTTATCAAGAGATTGTGAATGATTGCACCAAGAGATTGTGAATGATTGTACCAAGAGATTGTGAATGATTGCACCAAGAGATTGTGAATGATTGTACCAAGAGATTGTGAATGATTGTACCTAGAGATTGTGAATGATTGTACCGAGAGATTGTGAATGATTGTACCGAGAGATTGTGAGTGATTGTGCCGAGAGATTGTGAATGATTGTACCGAGAGATTGTAAAGGACTGTACCGAGATTGTGGACGATTGTATCGAGAGATTGTGAATGATTGTACCGAGAGATTGCGAATGATTGTACCTAGAGATTGTGAATGATTGTACCGAGAGATTGTGAATGATTGTACCGAGAGATTGTGATTGATTGTACCTAGAAATTGTGAATGATTGTACCGAGAGATTGTGAATGATTGTACCGAGAGATTGTGAATGATTGTAGATGACGGAGAGAGAGAAGACACAATAGACAGCGAAGAGAATACATAGGGCATCGTGAATGGCATGTGTAGTCTGTATTAGGGCGATTGTTGCCTATATCTTTGGGCGATTGTAGCCTATTTCAGGGCGGTTGTAGGCGATGAATGGCAGCGAATGTAGTTGATCTCAAAGATAAAGTCTCAGATTACAACAGCCAGTGACAGCTTAGTTTAGAGAGTGAATAACAGGTTATTACAGAATGTGAGTAACAGGGGAGGAATTATTCAGGATGAATAATGAGTTATTAGAGAGAGAATAATGGGTTATTTTAGAGAGAGTGAGGAATTGGTAAATTTTAAGAACATGACAATTATTTGTTGGAAAAATTTAGAGAGTATACAAATGGTCATTTAAAAGATAATGTGGAGAACTTTGAGCAGCTGATTTAGAGCTCGCAGTATCTATTTTAGAGCTATTAGTATCTATTTTAGAGCTATTAGTATCTATTTTAGAGCACGTAGTATCTATTTTAGAGCACGTAGCATCGCTTGTGGAGCGAGCAGTATACATTTTAGAGCACGTAGTTTATTTCTAAGAGTACATATCTCTTTTAGAGCACGTAGTATCTATTTAGTATCTATTTTAGAGCAGGTAGTATTTATTTTAGAGCAGGTAGTATCTACTTTAGAGCAGGTAATATCTATTTTAGAGCAGGTATTATCTATTTTCGAGCAGGTGGTATCTATTTTCGAGCAAATAGTATCTATTTAAGATCATGTAAGAGATATTATAGATTAAGTATCAGACATTTTAACCCACGTTGTAGGTATTTAAGAACACCTGAAGCTAAGGACACTGCGAATGTTTTTTATTTTTTTTAAGTGTTGACGTTTAGACACCTGACGTGTTTTGTGCGCAGTTGCGTCCTGGAGCCAGCTGTTCCGTATAGCCAGCTGCGTCATGGAGCCAACTGCTCCGAGGAACCAGCTGCTCCGAGGAGCCAGGTAACTCCTCATTAACGCCTTACCAGAAACACTGTTTGAACTACTTAACAGAATCATCCCCCCCCCCCCTAACAACTATTTAATGCTCTAGTGTAAGGTAGTTCGTCATTGATTTTTTTTGCGTCCTATTTTCTGTCTAAATAAAATAAATGTAACTGTCGAGTAGATTATCTGACTGTAGACAAGTATCTTTAATACCGTTGACCTGTCAACTTTGATTAAGAATGATAACGTGTAAAAGTGACACCATAAATTTTGCTTTTGTCTACGTCAGCATACAGTGTCAAAAAGAGATATATATGCAGGCGATGAGTCACAATAACGTGGCTGAAGTATGTTGACCAGACCACACACTAGAAGTTGAAGGGACGACGACGTTTCGGTCCGTCTTGGACCATTCTCAAATCGACTTGAGGATGGTCCAGGACGGACCGAAACGTCGTCGTCCCTTCAACTTCTAGTGTGTGGTCTGGTCAAGAGATATATATAACCCACGGAAACCCAAGAGGTGAAAATCTCAACAAGAGACGGTGGGGAAAAGAGCCTTACCTGCTAAAGCCACGTGGGTCCAGAGGTAGAGGGCGACGGACGCCATCTTGGACCACCCACAAGATTTCAACGTCGATGGCTTCATGTCCACGGTCTTCTCCTCCTCTGTGTGTATATATATACAGGTTTCCTGGTATATTTCTCCCGCGAGTCCTGTATGCTTTTCGGTAATTACGTTCACTGTCGGTAGTGCTGAACTACTGATCACTGAGGGCGGTTACTCAGCGGTTCTGAGCCGGGTTTGTGTGTACCTTTCTCTTAGCAAAACATTTACCGCGTGTAATGCAATTTTGATTTATCTGGTTTTGAATTCAATTTACGTGTGGTAGAGAGGGAAGGAACATGGAACTAATCGATAACGCACAGGTAGGGCGGTGAGGTCCCACAGCACACGGGGTGGGCGTGGGCGGCACCGACACACCGCGTGGGCGGCACTAACACATGAGGTGGGCGTGGGCGTCACCGACACACTTGGGGTGGGCGGCACAAACACAAGGGGTGAGCGTGGGCGACACCGACACAAGGCGTGGGCGTGGGCGGCAGCAACACACTGGGTGGGCGGCACCTGCACACGGGGTGGCCGTGGGCGGCACCTACACTAGGGCTGAGCGCGGGCGGCACCTGCACACGGGGTGGGTGTGGGCGGCACCTACACTAGGGCTGAGCGCGGGCGGCACCTGCACACGGGGTGGGTGTGGGCGGCACCCACACACGGGATGGGCGTGGGCGTGGGCGGCACCAGCAATAAATACCCTGAAGAGAGCAGAGGACCAGATGCGTGTGAGTACTCAGCTCCTGGGCCGGTTCAAGAAGGCTCTGCTTAGGAGCTCAACGCCGCTCTTAACCCAAAAACTCAATTTCCAGCTTCAACTATGATCACGTGACTCCTCGCTAAACGCAACTGGCCTAGACAGCTGTGCGTATCTCCGATGATTCTTTGACGATTTGTTGATCAACTTTCAGAGTGATTCCAGCCTGTGGTATTTTGACCTCTCTGAGCATCGTGTTAATCATCACATGTCAAGCTTGATAAGCTTTAGCAAGCCAAGTTTGCCACCTAAGCTGTCACAAGCTTAGCGCGCCAGCTGCCAACAACCTTGACAGATGGTGACAGACTTGGCAGGTTTGTCCCACACACGCAGTTGGACTAAAAAGCCAGACTGGGCGTTGCTTTAAATGTTTCATTTACAAGTGACATGTCTCGCTAAAAGCCACGCAAAAGATGACTCTAAATCAGCAAGCATAGTATGTCATATATTATGGCGGTATTAAATCCATGGAGGCTGAAATGTTGAGTCGCTAAAGACGGTTGGGCATGAGTAGCGAGTCACCAGGCCAGCGCTTATGGCGGCGTCGGTGGGGGAGCGAGTGCTAGCAGAGCGAGTAACCAAATGTCCCGCGCGCTGCGGCGGCCAGGAGGACACTAGTGACTGACTCCGCCCATCAACCTAAGCGACCCAACAAGCTCCGCCCCCCTCCCCCCTCCCCCGGGACACGAAACGCATGCGCACTCGGCACAGCTGACACGACGCACCTGTAAATGTCATTACCTGAAGGACCACGACACGAGGCACATGGCGGAAAGTGGAGGACCAACCGAAAAAAAATCTAATCTCTATATAGATCTATCCTAATTTTGAGAATAAATAAACGCTTTCAACCGGAGAGTTTAAATAATTGTAATAAGGTGGATAATGTTCCCAATGGGCTAGATTTTTGGTAATTTCTATGAGTTTCTTGGCCAGCCAGTACGAGGCTCGATAACATGTTTGTGTACACTATGACCCTGGCCATCAGAACACCATTTTGATAGCCAGGGCCATAGTGGCTTGTTCAGGACCATTCAGACTTGTTCGCATTTGTGTTCCTCATGTGTGCCCCAAAGAATGAGGTGATTTGATAAAATACCATGCCCAAGATTACCAACCGAGTGCCGGCGGGGGGATGTAAATAGCCTTGGCTACCATCCTCTTTTGTCCAGTCGTGTTGGTCGAGCGGTTAAGGGATCCTGTACGCCAGCAGAGTATTCCTGGCAGTATGGGTTCGAGTCACTTCTGAGGGTGTGAATTTTCAGTTGCATATAGTCCAGGGGACCATTCAGGCTTGTTCGCATATATATATATATATATATATATATATATATATATATATATATATATATATATATATATATATATATATATATATTTATATATATATATATATATATATATATATATATATATATATATATATGTCGTACCTAGTAGCCAGAACGCACTTCTCTGCCTACTATTCAAGGCCCGATTTGCCTAATAAGCCAAGTTTTCCTGAATTAATATATTTTCTCAATTTTTTTTCTTATGAAATGATAAAGCTACCCATTTCATTATGTATGAGGTCAATTTTTTTTTATTGGAGTTAAAATTAACATAGATATATGACCGAACCTAACCAACCCTACCTAACCTAACCTAACCTATCTTTATAGGTTAGGTTAGGTTAGGTAGCCGAAAAAGTTAGGTTAGGTTAGGTTAGGTAGGGTAGGTAGTCTGAAAACAATTAATTCATGAAAACTTGGCTTATTAGGCAAATTGGGCCTTGCATAGTAGACTGAGAAGTGCATTCTGGCTACTAGGTACGACATATATATATATATATATATATATATATATATATATATATATATATATATATATATATATATATATATATATACATATATATATATATATATATATATATATACATATATATATATATATATATATATATATATATATATATATATATATATATATATATATTTATATATATACACCCTACTTCCGAGTTCTATATTCATCCTATGTGGGTTACACAATACCAATATCTTGGAGTGTGAATTTATTGTAAAATGACATTCAACAAGCACATTCAATATCTGAATGAGAATGCAAAATCTCGCTTGAATATAATGAGAGCAATCACAGGGCCTCGTCTAGGAGCGGGACACAAAGTGATAAGAATGTTTTACATACACACCGTTCGTTCCCCCTAGTTGATTATGCAGCACCTGCTTTACTCACTCTTTCTCCTGGCCAGTGGGCAAACGTTGAGGTTATTCTAAACGATGCAATTCGAGTCATAACTGAGGCTAGCATGTTGGCTAAAATACTTAGTTTAAGACCGGAAACCAAATTAACATCGGTTGAAACAAGGATAAAAGGGCTTGCTTCACATATGCTGGAGATACTGATTTGACCAAAACACAGTTCACGTAAGGAAATGGTCAATGAAGCACTCACTCGGGATAAAAGCGCCTTTAATAGCAACAGTTGAAGCTATTTTGCAGTAAACGATATCAATATATACAAGATAACAGACTTAAAATCACTTAAGAAACAAATAAATGTAGACTTCATTATGCAAGCCCTTTGGGAATCTCCGCAAGCAGACTTTAAGATAATGGCTCTTCAAAGCAAAAAGATTCAGACTAACCCCAATTTGCTACGCATCATTGCACAGATTACTATAGAATTCAATTTGATATCTGACAGCTTCACATCCTTCACAGACAGATCCAATACAGATCCACTCTGCTGTAGACCACCAGAGACAAAAAGCTGGAGATGCAGTTAAGGCAGGAAATATTATAATTGATGGGAATTTCTAAAATGGGTGCTCAACTTTACAGAGATGCGAGCCATTCTTGCTAAACACCAAGAACACGTTATCATACATACAAATTAGAGAACTGCCACTGAACTCTTGAAACATGAACACTTAGGTGACAACATCCTTCTGACCGCACTTATCATTAATGCAAAGACTCAAACTTAGAGGTCGTTGGAGGCTTATCAGCTGTGTGCCAAGTCATGTAGTAATTCCAGGGAAAGACATAACCGATGAAACTTCAAAGCTTTCAACTCTGAGGGTGAATATAGACATTTACATAGCACAGCGTGTAGCACAGATTAAGAAAATAATTAGAAATAGAGCAATGCATAACACAACAGCTGCAACACCAGGATCTGCGTATTGGTACAAGAATTCAACCAACTATGAACAACGTATTTAGATGAAAGGGTACAAAAGGAAACAGAAGTGCACTTTCATCGCATCTGGTCTGGATGCCAATATATATATATATATATATATATATATATATATATATATATATATATATATATATATATATATATATATATATATATATATATATATATAAGAAAGAGGCTTATGGGTTCTAGAAGAAAAGAGGAAATGTCAATATTGTGGAAAAACATGCGACAGATCACTGGAACATTATCTAACAAAGTGAAGAGTTTCTGTGAGAAATTTTCACATGTAAGAAGGAATTAGCACCCAGTAACTGAAGGAACGTACATGGAATAACCAAAAATATGAGAAAAGAACATAGAGGAGGAGAGACAAACGTTGTGTGGGCGGGTAAAAGACTCACAACAAGAATGTTTCTGAATATAGGCTGGTGTGAGGTCAAAAAATATCGCACACAAATATTTTTTGTTCCTGAACGTTGCCCATCAGACGACAAAAGTGCCTTAGTGGTGGAATACGTCTGCAGACTTAAGGCTAACTCTTGCCACTAAAAAAATTCACACCGAAAAAAAAATCGGGATCAAAAAGAACAATTTGGCAAAAACAAAAGAAGTTGAATGCAGGAAAGGATTATAAAAAGCACTTATTTTATTTTACAAGGTGATGGGGTTCAAAGACCTGGTGATGTGAAATCTAAGAGAACAATCGAGAAAATTGATGGTCATCTCACGAGAGAATTCAAAGTATAAGATAAAAGTTTGAGACAATTTTATATGTTATCCTGCGATGGGATTAATAAAAAAAAATAGTGTTTACTGACGTAATAAATAATAAAAGACCGGATATTATAGCAGTGTCAGAAACAAAGTTCAATGCAAAAAAAATGAAGAGGAGGAATTTCTGAGAGGCACTTTGATATAAAGACGAGATAAAAAAAAACAGAAAAAGTTGAGGCATTAGTGTGTTAGCAAAAAAATATATATAAGCACAAAGGAATAAACATGCAATAATACATGGGAAATGGATAGTGCAGCAAATTAAATCCAAATCCTGACCTTTTAATCATGAATGCCTACAGCTGGCTAGGACGTAACACTTCCACAAGAGAGAAATTAAACGTTTCATTTCATATATGTTGGTTGGGTTATTGACTTTCAGCAACGTTATTGTGAATTATTCTCTGCTAGAGAGCAATTCAATTCAAATCGAGAGGAGTTTACAGGTATCAAGAGGAGTCTACACATAGCAAGAGGAAGATTATTTAGAGAAAGATGACTAAGATAAAGCCAGACTATTTGTAATAGGTAGCTAAAATAATCAATTGATTGGTATTTAAAAAAAAAAAAAAAATTTGCCCCGAGGGGCGAGTTTATTTGGCAGCGCCACACATCTTGTGAGTGGACACACCGCCATAGTAGCATGTACAACACTCCCCAATAGGAAGAAAACCCGCTGGGTTGTTCATCCTGTCACTTGTACCCAGATACAGCTGGGACTTGCTTAACTGTCTCAAGTGAACAGCTCCTCAAACAAGAAGATTAACATCTATCAACCCTTAAAAGCTTACGTTATCTTGCGGGTGCAAAATGGGGGAATCTTTTAAGAACAGTATCAATATTTGACAAATAGGGATTGGATTGATTGGTATGTTTGTGAGCCAAGAAGCAATACTATGAGTCAAGGAACCTTGAACCTTGGATATACCAAAAAAATAAAGAAAGATATTTTCGATCGAAAAATACCTGCCTCCGTTAGGTAAAAACGAGCTTTTCGTGTCAGAAATTAAATACGACATTCATTATATAAGAAAATGGGAGATAACAGAGAAACTCGATTTCAAATGTCTACGCATTTGCAATGCATTATTAAGTTCGTTAATGGATATAATTGGCAATAGTTAATTGTTAAAGTGAGCATCAGACGGATGCAAAGCTGCGAAATGTTGATTGAATGGGCACAGTTTTCATACCAAAACAGAGAGACGCGAGAGAAAAACAAAACTACTTAAAAGAAAGCGGCAGGAGAACAGGAACACAATAAATAAATAAAGGGATCAACAGAGAGAAGAGATCTCTCAACCGTCTAGTTTCCTTTCGCCAGATACCGGACGCTTGGACAACCCGCCCTCCAAATAAAACGTCGCATTTTGACGTATAGTCTACCTATGACCAAAAATTGTCGTACTAGAAAATAGTAGCGATTTGCGAAATTTACATACTGCCCCGTTTCCTGTTTTGGGTCCTATGGTAGGTTAGGATAAGGGCGCTTAAGTACGACAGTTTCTTGACGATGGGAAACCTAAGGAGGACGGGTTGGCCTGTTAGGCTCATCGACGTTCCAGTAAGCGAGCGTGTGATCTTCCCCCACACGCCTCCCACAACAGTTCTCTAACTCCAGGGTAACATCCCGCGAAAAGAAATGTGGCCAAACGTCTCTTTTCTGCCGTGTTAATCGCACTCGAGATCTCTCGTTCATGAACAGTCACCACTGGCCACAATATAAATAAACCCTAATCATTACTTGGCACTGAAGAAAGCAGACAGAAACTTCAGGAAAACGAAAAACTACAAAACTGAACTCTGAGAGTAAATTGCGATGAGTACAAACAGGTGAGTAGCAGCACTCGTGGCAATAATAATTACAAAGAGATATGACAATGACAGAGAATAATGAAAACATATATATATATATATATATATATATATATATATATATATATATATATATATATATATATATATATACACCAAATAAAATTATCATTTTGAATTATTATTTTGAAGTATTATTCTGAGTATCAGAAAATAAATACAATAACGCCATGTTAAGAATGCAATAAAATTTATTCCAAAAATAAGACTCACACGAAGAGGTAAAAATGGTGAGGCGGGACCATATGGTAACTCCATCATCGTGGAATATGCAGAGAGCAACAGTGAAGATGATATTGCAAATGATGCTGCACCGGGTAGCGGAAAAAATGTGTTATACATCACATACGAAATGCTCAGTAAAAAAAATAGAAAAAAGAAGAAAAACCGTGAGCTAGGAGCATATCAATGGGACTGGAGAGTCCGGTCGCAGGGAGCATTACAGGTTATATTCCTGAGTGGGTCTGTTGCCCCAGGCGCGCTCTCTCTCTGTACGTGTGTGTGTGTGTGTGTGTGTGTGTGTGTGTGTGTGTGTGTGTGTGTGTGTGTGTGTACTCACCTAATTGTACTCACCTAATTGTGCTTGCGGGGGTTGAGCTCTGGCTCTTTGGTCCCGCCTCTCAACCGTCAATCAACTGGTGTACAGATTCCTGAGCCTATTGGGCTCTATCATATCTACATTTGAAACTGTGAATGGAGTCAGCCTCCACCACATCACTTCCTAATGCATTCCATTTGCTAACTACTCTGACACTGAAAAAGTTCTTTCTAACGTCTCTGTGGCTCATTTGGGTACTCAGCTTCCACCTGTGTCCCCTTGTTCGCGTCCCACCAGTGTTGAAAAGTTCATCCTTGTTTATCCGGTCGATTCCCCTGAGGATTTTGTAGGTTGTGATCATGTCCCCCCTTACTCTTCTGTCTTCCAGTGTCGTGAGGTGCATTTCCCGCAGCCTTTCCTCATAACTCATGCCTCTTAGTTCTGGGACTAGTCTAGTAGCATACCTTTGGACTTTTTCCAGCTTCGTCTTGTGCTTGACAAGGTACGGGCTCCATGCTGGGGCCGCATACTCCAGGATTGGTCTTACATATGTGGTGTACAAGATTCTGAATGATTCCTTACACAGGTTCGTGAACGCCGTTCTGATGTTAGCCAGCCTCGCATATGCCGCAGACGTTATTCTCTTTATGTGGGCTTCAGGAGACAGGTTTGGTGTGATATCAACTCCTAGATCTTTCTCTCTGTCTGTTTCATTAAGTACTTCATCTCCTATTCTGTATCCTGTGCCTGGCCTCCTGTTTCCACTGCCTAGTTTCATTACTTTGCATTTACTCGGGTTGAACTTCAACAGCCATTTGTTGGACCATTCACTCAGTCTATCCAGGTCATCTTGTAGCCTCCTACTATCATCCTCTGTTTCAATCCTCCTCATAATTTTTGCATCGTCGGCAAACATTGAGAGGAACGAATCTATACCCTCTGGGAGATCATTTACATATACCAGAAACAGTATAGGTCCAAGGACTGACCCCTGCGGGACTCCACTTGTGACGTCTCGCCAATCTGAGACCTCACCCCTCACACAGACTCGTTGTCTCCTGTTGCTTAGGTATTCCTCTATCCACCGGAGTACCTTCCCTCTCACTCCAGCCTGCATCTCCAACTTTCGCACTAGCCTCTTGTGTGGCACTGTATCAAAGGCTTTCTGACAATCCAAAAATATGCAGTCTGCCCACCCTTCTCTTTCTTGCCTTATTTTTGTTGCCTGGTCGTAGAATTCAAGTAACCCTGTGAGGCAGGACCTGCCATCCCTGAACCCATGTTGATGCTGTGTTACAAAGTTCCTTCGCTCCAGATGCTCCACTAGTTTTTTTCGCACAATCTTCTCCATCAGCTTGCATGGTATGCAGGTTAGGGACACTGGCCTGTAGTTCAGTGCCTCCTGTCTATCCCCTTTCTTGTATATCGGGACTACGTTAGCTGCTTTCCAAATATCTGGCAGTTCCCCTGTTGCCAGTGATTTGTTATACACTATGGAGAGTGGTAGGCTCAGTTCTCTTGCTCCTTCCTTTAGAACCCAAGGGGAGATTCCATCTGGGCCTATAGCCTTCGTCACGTCCAACTCTAGTAAACACTTCCTTACTTCCCCACTGGTAATCTCAAACTCTTCCAGTGGTTCCTGGTTAGCTATTCCCTCACTTACCTCTGGAATTTCTCCTTGTTCTAAGGTGAAGACCTCCTGGAATTTCTTATTCAATTCCTCACACACTTCCTTGTCATTTGTAGTGAATCCTTCCGCCCCTATCCTTAATCTCATAACCTGTTCCTTTACTGTTGTTTTTCTCCTAATGTGGCTATGCAACAATTTAGGCTGAGTCTTTGCCTTGCTTGCGATGTCATTTTCGTATTGTCTTTCTGCCTCTCTTCTCATCCTGACATATTCATTCCTGGCATTCTGGTATCTTTCTCTGCTCTCCAGTGTCCTGTTATTCCTATAGTTTCTCCATGCCCTTTTACTTTGCTGCTTAGCTAGCCTACATCTTTGATTAAACCATGGGTTTCTCATCTTCATTTCTCTGTTTTCCTTTTGGACTGGGACAAACTTGTTTGCTGCGTCCTTGCACTTCTGCGTGATGTAATCCATCATATCTTGGGCCGTCTTTCCCCTGAGCTCTGTTTCCCATGCTATATCTGTTAGGAATTTTCTTATCCCCTCATAGTTTCCCTTTCGGTATGCTAACCTTTTGGTTTCGGTATCCCTCCTCGAGTTCAATAACCCTTCTTCAATCAAGTACTCAAACACCAGTACACTGTGGTCGCTCATTCCTACTGGGTCCTCAAAACCGATTTCTCTTATGTCGGAGTCGTTCAGAGTGAAGACTAGGTCGAGTCTCGCTGGTTCGTCATTGCCTCTCATCCTTGTGGGTTCTCCGACATGCTGCGTTAAAAAGTTGCTTGTCACCACCTCCAATAGTTTGGCTCTCCACGTATCCTCGCCTCCATGCGGTTCCTTGTTCTCCCAGTCAATCTTTCCGTGATTGAAGTCGCCCATGATGAGCAGGTGGGATCTATTTCTACAGGCAGCAGGCAGCAGAGGCTGCCCTCTGTGTGTGTGTGTGTGTGTGTGTGTGTGTGTGTGTGTGTGTGTGTGTGTGTGTGTGTGTGTGTGTGTGTGTGTGTGTGTGTGTGTGTTTGGGTGTGTAATCACCTAGTTGTACTCACCTAGTTGTGTTTGCGGGGGTTGAGCTCTGGCTCTTTGGTCCCGCCTCTCAACCGTCAATCAACAGGTGTACAGATTCCTGAGCCTATCGGGCTGTCATATCTACACTTGAAACTGTGTATGGAGTCAGCCTCCACCACATCACCCCCTAAATCATGTGTGTGTGTGTGTGTGTGTGGGTGTGTGTGTGTGTACTCACCTAGTTGTGCTTGCGGGGGTTGAGCTTTGGCTCTTTGGTCCCGTCTCTCAACTGTCAATCAACTGGTCTACAGGTGCTTGAGCTTATTGAGCTCTATCATATTTACATTTTAAACTGTTTATGGAATCTGCCTCCACCACATCACTGTCTAATGCATTACATTTGTTAACTACTCTGACATTGAAACAATTCTGTCTAATCTCTCTGTGGCTCATTTGGGTACTAAGTTTCCACCTGTGGTCCCCTTGTTCGTGTTACACCCATGTTAAGTAGTTTGTCTTTGTCCATCTGTCAATTACTTTGAAGATATTTGTAGGTGGTGATCATGTCTTCCCTTACTCTTCTGCCTTCCAGGGACGGAGCCTTTCCTCGTAACTCATAACTCTCAGTTCTGGAACTAGTCTGGAAGGATACATCTGAATCTTTGCTAACTTTGCCTTGTATTTAACTAGGTATGGACTCCAAGCTGGAGCTGCATACTCCAGGATTGGTCTGATATAAGTGTTATACAAGGTTCTGAATGATTCCTTACAAAAGATTCTAAAGGCAGTTCTTATGTTGGCCAATCTAGTATATGCCGCTGATGATATCTTTTTGATGTGAGTTTCTGGGGACAGGTTCAGTGTGATATAAATTCTCAGATCTTTATTTGACTCACCTCCGGATTTCACCTTCCCAATGGTACCATGTGTTCGGCCTCCTGCTCCCTTTACATAATTTCATTACTTTACACTTACTCGAGTTAAACCTTAGGAGCCATTTTCTAGATTATTCCTTCAGCTTGTCTAGGCCGTCCTGTAGTCTCTCTTCTGTCTTGATTCTTCTCATAATTTTTGCATCAGAGATCACCGAGATGAATGAGTCTATACCCTCTGGAAGATCGTTGAAATATATCAGAAACAGAATGAGTCCAAATATTTTCAATCAGTCAGAAAATTCAACCCATTTTAAGAGTGGAATTGAGTACTACAGCATGGGGGATTGCACATTTTTTCAGCTGTCTCCTTTAGTATCTAAGGTGATATCTTGTCTGGTACTACAACTTTTGTTACATCCAGTTTCTAAAGTTATTTTCTTCTGGTATCACTGCAATTTCAGTCTTTTATGTTGAGGTTTGTAGAAGCTTTATTAAGTTCTTTGCATACTTATTTAGCATTCTCCATGTTCCACCCCCTGCCCCATCTCTCCCTGTTTTGGGATCTGATCATATCTTTGTTCAGAATCATCTTCCTTCAAATGTAGCTATGGAACAGTTAAAATTGTGGTTTAGCCTTGAGTGCTATGTCCTTCTCTCGTGTTGCTTCTCTGCCACTCATCTAACTTATGTGTAGTTGTTCCTCGTTGTTCTGTGTGCATTGTGATACCCGTCTCTTCTGTGTGCTCTTCATTTCTTCTGTGCTCTTTTGCTTTTTATACTTGCATCCAGGCACTACCCTCAGGGCAGGAATAAATCTTACTTCAACTTCTTTGAGTTTATTCATTATGTAGTACATCACGTCTGGTGTTGATTATCTTATGAGTAATCTTTCTTATGCTATCCTCTCCAGGAATTTTCTAAGCTGACATTCCCACGGTTGGTAGCCATTCACTCTTCCCATTTTTACCTTTCTATGTCCTTCTCTGTCATTATATATCTTGTATTCAAAGTGGTCAGTGTCTCTGTTTAACATTTTATGTTGAATGTTTTCAATATATCTTCTTCTCCTCTTGGGTTCATTATTTCCCAATCAATTTGTTCATTGGCTGAAGTGTGCAATTATTAGCAACTTTACTACGTGGTCTGCATGCATCATTAATTAGAGCATATGTAAGCAAGTTCAACTAATAATTTCATATTCTTGCATCGGTCTTTTGGGATTCTTTGGGAGGTGTAACTCATTATCATTTTCTTATTTCTCATGAAATTGAATCACAATCCAATCATTGTGGTTGTTTAATCAAGGTTCTAGTTGATTTTGATCAGCGGTGCTATACCTTCTTCCTTCTGAAGACTTCATTTCATATTATCTGGGTTCCCTTGTAAAAATTTATTTGGTAATCATTCCAGTAAATTTATTCGCCTTGATTACTTTTACATCAGAGCTTTCGTAAAAATTCCTTACTTTGAGTTCGTCTGCTTTATTTGGCAGTCAATCGTTATTGGTGTACCAGATCTTTAGTTTTCACTGATGTTCCATGCCCTGTCTGTGCTCCAAGCTCAGTCTAAAGGAGGAAGGGATAAAACTATGTGTTAGTGGGATCAGGTGAGGCATCGACGAATAGAAAGGGAGGAGGTAGTTTGGAGTGATGAATTTCTTAGTAGGAAATATAAAAGGGAAGGGAAGGGTATGAAATGGTAAGTAGCGATGGGTAGGGAATGAATGATTGAGGGGGAGGGGGGGGGGGAATCTTATAGGTGGAGAATGATTGAGGGGGAGGATGATGGGTAGTTGATAATTGGTAGGTTGTGACCGATGCGTGGAGGGAAAGTTGAATTGTTGCATCTGAGGTGAGAGGATGCTGGAGCACTGCCATGTTTGGACTAGGGATTCTGAAAGTACTCTGCCTCTGCGTTCTCTGCCTGTCGCGGAAGCTGATTGCATCCGAATGAATTCCTGATTAATTTTGTGGTATGCTGGCATTCACTCGCTTCCGTATTGTGTTGCTTCCCTGTGGCTGCTGGCATTCACTAGAGGCTCTGATGGGTTCATACCTCTCAGCCTCACATTCATCTTACTATCTGGCCGTTCACTCCCCTCTTCTCGTCCCCTCTACTTGCTCTTTCTCATAATTTCTCATAAAATCTGTCCATTTCATTATGTATAAGTTAATTTGTTTAAATTTGAGTTGCAACTAACAGAAATATATGACTATAATATATTATATATATATATATATATATATATATATATATATATATATATATATATATATACACATATATAAACACAAATTTATCTTTTACAGGGGAAATTTGGTACAGTATCTTCAGACAGCATATTAAAACCTGAAAGAAAAAAACCCAGAAACACTTCAGCAAAATTAGAGGCAAGAGGAAAGGGGGAACTATGAGCGTTAATAGAGGAGAAGAGAAGAGGCAGAGTGCATAGGAAGGAAGAGATTATGGGCAAAAGCCTCGCAAAGGAAGAAAAAGAGCTTAGTGAAACTATTTTAGCAGCTTTTGCTGTCTCTAGCAGAGAAGACATATCTAAACGTCGGAAATAAATGAGGAAGCAATATGCGTGAGAGCTTCCTGGCCGGGGGTCTCACTGTGTATGGAAGGCTGACGCCAACTGCAGGTGGGTTTGTTGATAAAAAAAAATACTAAAAATAATAATTGAAGAGGTGTTCACTTTAACTTTCAGACGCAGCTGCCATGTAGCACACGTCAGAACACTGCGACTGCTTTAAAACACCTGATGCTTGGTTTAACGCGCCTGGACGCATGTTTTCTTAGTTGCTTGGTTTAACAAGCCTGGCCACAGTTTCCTCTGATGCTTGCTTTAACAAACCTGGAAACCTGTTTCCTCATATGCTTGGTTTAACACGCCTGGATATGTGTCCTCTAATGCTTTGTTTAACTCGCCAGGATACAAGTTTTGTCTGATGCATGGTTTAAATTTAATGATTCGTTAAATTTAAGATCTAATTCCAAACTTGAATATGGGTTAAACATGTTACAACTGACAGAGATGTTGGTCATCTTCGAAGTTATTATCGTGCCTCGTTTGCTAAACCGTCCACATGTTACTGAACGCCAGAGTCTCAAGCTGTCTCCTCACAACCACATGTTGGTCTTCACGAAGGGTCACACTGAGCAAGTGGAGAGCAGCTCATATGAGGAGTGTAAAGGTGTCGAGCGAGGTGTGTATAAAGTGAAGACTCAGTGGGTCGAGGAAGAGATATATGGAGGTGGAGACTCAGTGGGTCGAGGGAGAGATATATGGAGGTGGAGACTCAGTGGGTCGAGGGAGAGATATATGGAGATGGAACCCCGTGTGGAATAATAGTGATGGGACAGATCTATATACAGAATCAGATGACGAGACGGACGAGCCGGGTTCCATCTCACCTGAGTAAAAATTTAGTGGGCGTGAAATGGAGGTAAATGTAATGTGAATATTCACATTACAGTGAATATTCAGAGATTAGAGAGAAGTGGAATAACCATATGCAAGCCCAGTGGTATTACCACGTGCAAATCCAATGGATTAACCACGTACAGACCCAGTGGTATAACTACGTACAGACCCAGTGGTATAACCACGTACAGGTCCAGTGGTATAACTACCACTACCAACGCTACCCTCACCACAACCAACAGATTCCGTCTCACCGTCGTAAATTTCGACTCATTCCCGGGTATTCCAATACTTTTTAAACTATAATTCCCTGGCTTAACTCAGGGTTATAATTCATTACACTATTCCTCATTCAACAAAAGCGTCTTCATGATAGAAGAATAATGAAACGCTTGTTAGTTTTCGGAAAATTTTTGTTTTTGGCAGTAAGGAAAAAGCAGAGAGGAAAGAAAATGTTGTCCGAATATTCTTGAAAGAAACTTGGAAGATCTAAGGAGTGCGTTCAAAGGTGACCAAAGAGCTTTCTTTTACCTCAGAGTAACAAAAGGAGATTGTTTCTCACATCAGTGAAGAATGCTTGACTGGGGAGTACCAGAGAAGTCTGGCTAATGCTGTGCTTCTTGATGAACCCCCCCATCCACCCCACCTTAAACCTGGTCCTCGGCAACTGTACCTTAAACATTTAGAAGTGTGAGAGTGTGAGAGGAAAATAAAAAGAGAGTGAAAACAAAGAGAGAACCGAAGAAAAATAAAGAGAAGTAACAAATATTTAACATACAAATGCTGTACTGATCTAAATGTACTATCTAACCTACACTATTTACTTATAACTTTAAAACTGATGTTTTTCCTGACATCACTGTGACTAATATGAGCACCTTCCATCAAAGTGTTTTCTCTTCCTGCTGTTCCTCTCTTATAATCCTGCTTCTCTGTTTACTTTTTAAATTCACTACAAAATATTATATATTGAATTCATATCCTTCATCCTTCCCTGCCATGTAAAATAACACCTGTGCAAGGAAATCCGGTTCTCTTAGCTCATGTACGAGCCTCATTGCTGATTTTTGGATCCTTCCTGTCGTTAGCGTGGATTAAGGTGGAGAGTTCCACGTAGGTGACCCATACTTAAGAATGGTTCCTACATAGTTCGCATATAACACTTTCGTGCCATATGCGTCGTCGCTGTCTAGTCGCTGGATAGCTTGGAATATAGTGATAATAGTCTACTTGTGAGTACATCAGGCGTTATAAATGCGCTTGTTCCAATAGACCGGTGAGATCATTTCCGGCCTGCTGCATTCATCACATTCTCTTGTCACTTGCTTGCCATTTGGTTGGACTTATGTGTCCTGTGGGAGGTTTGGCTAAGGCTCTAAGAACAGAGCATGTTCCTATCTGAAATATATTGAAGTACTACTTTCTCGCATACTGCTCAATCAGTGGCCTTTTTTCCAGCTCTCGTTAACGCAGCCTGACCTTCAGGTGATCTACCGACTTCCGTAGATCTGTAGATCTACAGAAGTCTGTGCTCACTCATAAAATCTGTAGATCTACCTTCAGGTGATCTACAGATTTCCCCTGGTGTGATGAGTCTCTTACTGCCTCTCCACCGGTCTCCTAACTCCTATCAAGTAGTTCCTCACTAATTCACATACATTGTGATCATATTGAGCGCTGGGATCTCTATATTTGTTCACTTTATTAGCCTTTATTATTCCAGGCAATGTTAGTTAAGCAAAGGGCTAATAGGCTTCTTGATGCCATTATCTCTCAGGGGCAGCATTAAGAAGAATCTCACATTTTATACTTCTTTTATTATTCTATAAGTCCAATATATTTTTGTTGATGTTCCTTCAACATGGAAAATGTTGATGGAATGTAAAGATGAAAAGTTAATATACGAAGTTTACGTTTGATATATATATATATATATATATATATATATATATATATATATATATATATATATATATATATATATATATATATACATATATATATATATATATATATATATATATATATATATATATATATATATATATATATATATATATATATATATATATATATATCGCAATATTTCTTAATATGCGACTCAATACTTGAACACGTCCCGTGACTCCTCTAATTCTTTAACCATAAAGTACATTAGAGACTGACAGATGGGGATGGGTGGCGTCTGTTATTGGACGCGGCGCCACAGGCCCACTGACTTAGTCATGACAGCACTATTAGAATTAAAGCTGGCTCATACTGGGGAGAGAGAGAGAGAGAGAGAGAGAGAGAGAGAGAGAGAGAGAGAGAGAGAGAGAGAGAGAGAGAGAGAGAGAGAGAGAGAGAGAGAGAGACAGGTAGACAAACAGATTGATACTGCTCAAACGCAGTATCTATCAGAAACACACACACACACACACACACACACACACACACACACACACACACACACACACACACACACACACACACAAACACACACACACACACACACACACACACACACACACACACACACACACACACACACACACACATGGTTTAATAGACAGTGTCAGGAAGCAAAGGTGAGAAGCAGGAGGGAGTGGAGGAAGTACAGAAGACAAAGGACAGAGGACAACAGGATTAGATGTAACAGAGCTAGGAATGATTACATTAACATAAGACGAGTGTCGGAAAGGAATTATGAGAACGATATTGCAGTCAAAGCGAAAAAGCAACCAAAATTACTACATAGCCATATAAGAAGGAAGATGTCGGTAAATGACCAAGTGACAAGACTGAGGAAAACAGAAGGGGCATATACAGAAAGCGACAAGGAAATCTGCGAGGTACTGAATGCAAAATTCCATGGAGTGTTCACAACCGAGCCTGAGCAGCTCCCATTGTTAGAAGAGATTACCCAAGATGAAAGACTATCGGATATAGAGGTGACAGCAGAGGATGTAATGAAACAGTTGACAACACTGGATGCAAATAAAGCTGTTGGACCAGACAAAGTATCACCGTGGATACTCAAAGAGGCAGCGCAGGCTCTCAGCGTGCCTCTGGCAATGATCTTTAATGAGTCACTTATGTCGGGAGAATTGCCCAGTTGCTGGAAGGAGGCAAATGTCGTACCGATTTTCAAAAAGGGTGATAGGGAGGAGGCACTTAACTACAGACCCGTATCACTGACAAGCATCCCCTGCAAAATTCTTGAAAGAATAATTAGGCTAAGACTTGTTGAGCACCTGGAGAGCATTGGGTTTGTAAACAAGCACCAACATGGGTTCTGGACAGGGAAATCATGCCTAACAAACCTTTTAGAATTCTATGATAAAGTAACAAGGATAAGGCAGGACAGAGAAGGCTGGGCAGACTGCATATTTCTTGACTGCCAAAAGGCCTTTGATACGGTACCGCACATGAGACTGCTATACAAACTTGAGAGGCAGGCAGGAGTAAGCGGAAAGGCCCTAGTATGGGTGAAGAACTACCTAACAGGAAGGAGCCAGAGGGTAATGGTAAGGGGCGAAAAGTCGGACTGGCGAACAGTAACAAGTGGAGTACCTCAAGGATCGGTGCTGGGACCAATCCTCTTTCTAATTTACGTAAATGATATGTTTACAGGAGTGGAATCATACATGTCAATGTTTGCAGATGACGCAAAATTAATGAGAAGAGTTGTGACAGACGAGGATTGTAGGATCCTCCAAGAGGACTTAAACAGGCTGCAGAGATGGTCAGGGAAATGGCTACTGGAGTTTAACACCAGTAAATGTAAAGTTATGGAAATGGGATCAGGTGACAGGAGACCAAAGGGACAGTACACAATGAAGGGGAACAGCCTACCTGTAACGATTCGAGAAAGAGACCTGGGAGTGGATGTGACACCTAATCTAACTCCTGAGGCACATATAAATAGGATAACGACAGCAGCGTACTCTACACTGGCGAAAATTAGAACTTCATTCAGAAACCTAAATGAGGAAGCTTTTAGGGCGCTTTACACTGCCTACGTGAGACCCGTCTTAGAGTATGCCGCGCCATCATGGAGCCCCCACCTGAAGAAACACATAAAGAAACTGGAGAAGGTTCAGAGGTTTGCGACGAGGCTTGTCCCAGAGCTACGAGGGATGGGATATGAAGAGCGGCTGAAGGAACTGAACCTTACGACACTAGAGAAAAGAAGGGAGAGAGGAGATATGATAGGGACATATAAAATACTCAGGGGAATTGACAAAGTGGAAATAGATGAAATGTTCACACGTAATAATAACAGAACGAGGGGACATGGGTGGAAACTGGAAACTCAGATGAGTCACAGAGATGTTAGGAAGTTTTCTTTTAGCGTGAGAGTAGTAGAAAAATGGAATGCACTTGGGGAACAGGTTGTGGAAGCAAATACTATTCATACTTTTAAAACTAGGTATGATAGGGAAATGGGACAGGAGTCATTGCTGTAAACAACCGATAGCTAGAAAGGCGGGATCCAAAAGTCAATGCTCGATCCTGCAAGCACATATAGGTGAGTACATATAGGTGAGTACACACACACACACACACACACACACCACACACACACACACACACACACACACACACACACACACCAGTAAGCGTTTACGGCACAGCGTGGAGCCCTGGGAATGCAAATTTCTCCTCAGGCCCGAGCGCCTTGTTGTCTAAATGAAACTAAGTGGTAATGGCAGAAGTTTGTGGCGGGAACGATCACCAGCTCCGCTGGGCAGTACCCCCTGAGCACGCAGGCTGGTGGGTGACCTCAACAAAGCTGGCTGCTCTTGGAGATCATTTACGACACAACATTGAATAAAACTGAGTTGGAATGACATCAGTTCAAAGCCGGAGTCATTCCGAGGCTTAAAAACAAAGCTGGGTAGTTATATGTAGTAGAGGTAGGTTATGGTAGTTTTAATGAATGCTGGGCCACAAAGAGTTGACGTTAGAGGGTGCGTAATGTGAGTTTGGCTTCAAAGGCAGTTTTAATAGGAGATAACACATAAGGGGTGAACAGCAGAAAGTGTTCAGGCGATGAGTCACAATAACGTGGCTGAAGTATGTTGACCAGACCACACACTAGAAGTTGAAGGGACGACGACGTTTCGGTCCGTCCTGGACCATTCTCAAGTCGATTCTCACAATCGAGTTGAGAATGGTCCAGGACGGACCGAAACGTTGTCGTCCCTTCAACTTGTAGTGTGTGGTCTGGTCAGCAGAAAGTGTTGTAAGTAAGGGTATTGTTAATGACCTAAGAACATAAGAATGAAGGTAACTGCAGAAGGCCTATTGACCCATACGAGGCAGATCGTATTGACCCATACGAGGCAGATCGTATTTATATCCACCCAATCCATTCATGACGAGAGAAGCGAATTGAAAATGGGATTATGGGACAACAACGGATACTTTAGTGATGATTAAACAAGCAATTCAGAAGTGTTTCGAAGACCAGGAGAGACACAGCGTTCAGCAAGTATGACTATACAGAACTTGGAAGGAATATAAGGACAGCTTAAGAGATGGGATACAAGGACGAAATGTAGGTACGACTCATACTCACTTGAACTATCGGAAGCTGAACGCCAACCCAGTAAGAAGCGAATCCATTGCTTTACCGACCACTCTAAGAAGATCAGAGTGGTCAGTAGTACATGGTCGAGATAGCAGGTCATTCGACGGAAAGAAAATCAACAAACGCGAATGGTATATATGAGCCAAAATTTGGTCTCTAATTATAAGTTATTAAATAGTTTTAAACAGAATCTGAACAGTTACTGGAGGCTGAGGGAACGACATTACATAATGAGAAATGAAGCAACAAGTGTCAGAAGAAGAGGCAAAGAAGCACCCGAGTGAGCCGGATATACAGAGGCCGGAGGTCCTGATATATGTCTTCCATGGATGCTAAAGAGGCTTTGCGCCAGTAACTTTTAATAATCTTTAATACATCAAACGAGAAGTATGAATTGATATTAAATTGTAAAGCAGGAAATATAGTAGCTATGTTTAAGAAAGAAGGAGGGTATATACGAGGGAATGGCTTGTGAAACACTCAGAAAAATATTAGTTGTCACCAAAACTATGAGCTTAGAGAGGTGAGGTTTTTGCCTGATAGCTTATTGTAGTATTTAAAGAAGTTTAACATAAATCTACCAAGAAAGAAAAGGAGAGGCCGTGTGCAATTTTTTAAGATTGCCCAAAATCCTTTGACACTAAATTCCCCATAAGAGACGCAAATTTAAACACTGACTACTTGCAAGAGTAACGGGAAGAGTACTGGAATTCTTGAGAAAGTATCAAACAACAAAGAATCATATTTAGAATTAAGAAGATAAGGTGGAAGATAATGAATAAGGAACTGGAAGGGTCGATATTGGGACCTGTTCTTCTCTATACATATGTTAATTACCAGACCCATGAAGGGGATTGTTACTAGTCAATGTTCGTACACGATGCAAAACTCCTAAAAATAATTAAGACAAGTGAGGACTGCAAAACGTTGCAGAGTTACCTGCAGGAATGATTGAAATGATGGCTACAAGACTTCAACCCACGTAAATATAAGATGGAAGGAGAGAGGAGACAGCAAATACAGTACAGAATGAGTGAAACGCTGATTAAATCAGCCATAGTCCGAGCTGACAAATATCCAAATAATTATCAAAAATATGAAAAGTAGGCATTTCGTGCTGTATACTCCTCCAATGAAGGGGTTTGTTTGCTCTCTGAAAACAAGATACAGGTTCCAAAACTGAGGGGACTGGAGAACAATGGCAGACTGGGGAAGTTGGATCTTATTTTAATAGACAACAGACGTAAACAGGAGGACATGATTACGATGTAAATGATCCTAACGGATATGGAAAAAAAAAGGATGAAGAAAAGATTAGCAGCAGCAATAACAGAACAAAAGGTCGTTTTAGGAAGCTACAGCCAGCGAGTAGCTTGAAAATGGGGATGAAATAAACAGGAAAGATATCCTGGCAGACTGGTGTGATAATGACAACTTGAAGGAGGAGATCATCGATCTACAGGTGAACCAGGGTTGTCAGACAGTATTCCGTGCACTACCGCTCTCTGATTTCCGGTGTAAGGTGATGGTAGCGTACTCTGGAATTGTGGGAGCATCGTTGGAGATATTTATTCCCTTTCAAAACGACCTATTTGATTTAAAAATACATTCACCACTATGCTGACACACACACACACACACACACACACACACCTAGGGGGGCCTCGTAGCCTGGTGGATAGCGCGCAGGACTCGTAATTCTGTGGCGCGGGTTCGATTCCCGCACGAGGCAGAAACAAATGGGCAAAGTTTCTTTCACCCTAAGTGCCCCTGTTACCTAGCAGTAAATAGGTACCTGGGAGTTAGTCAGCTGTCACGGGCTGCTTCCTGGGGGGGGTGTGTGTGTGTGTGTGGTGTGGGGAAAAAAAAAAAAAAAAAAAGTAGTTAGTAAGTTAGTAGTTAGTTCGTAAACAGTTGATTGACAGTTGAGAGGCGGGCCGAAAGAGCAAAGCTCAACCCCCGCAAAAACACAATTAGTAAACACAACTAGTAAACACACACACATACCCACCCCCTTTCCCCACATACCACTATGCAGACCCATACCAAACTTACCAATTTGCTTGTCGGCATTTCCAGAACAATTGGTGGTATCGTAACGCCGATTAAAACTAAATAGGTTTTGCCTCGACGCCCCGCCAGGCTCCCAGTATTGCAAGAAGATATTAACAATTCTCCGTGTACCTTGGCGGTCCCCGTACCGGCATACTAATTGCCAGTTCAACTGCTCTCTTGGCGATGTTTTTATGTCCTCTTGAGTATTATTGTACATAATGTTCGCTCCTCTCTCCTGCCAAATGCTTTATTTATTGATGAGTTGCTGGGGAGCACCAGTGATGTACACTACAGTGTGTATAGGACCCGTTTAATGGGTAGAAGAGACGTTATTCTGGGTGTAGGAGCAGCTATACTGGGTGTGGTAGCGGTTACACTGGGTATAAGACCCGCTATACTGATGTATAGGACCCGCTATAATGGGTATAGAAGCCAATATTCTGAGTGTACGAGCCACTACACTGGGTACAGAAGCTGCTACAGTGCGGTCATGGGACCATTCAGTGGGGTGTAGGAGACCTGTCACTGGATGAAGTGATCTGTTCAGTGGCTGTAGGTGGGACCTTTCACTATGCCTGTCTTCACTTTCCAGGTGTCTTCTGGAAAACCATACAGTTGCCTGCTATAAAAACCCTCCAGGTCTCTGCTGGAAAACCATCTGGGTGTCCAGAGGGTTGGCCAGAGTTCAGCAGGCACGTCAAACTTTTACCTTGTGTCCCAATGTGCCTGTTGAAGTATTTTACTATTACATAGATTTTTGAAAATTGAAGATATCTGCTTCGTTAATGTCACATTTAATGTAGACTGGTAAAATCCTATAGATTGTTAAAGAGATCCAGGGGGCGAAAGAAAACAAAGATCAATGCAGGTCTATATTAAGAACAAAAATTCCCACAGATTATCATACGGTTTAGCTCACGAGCCTGTCTATGATTGGCAGGTCTGGTTCCATGACGTCAGAGACAATGGTAAAATCAACACACACACACACACACACACACACACACACACACACACACACACACACACACACACACACACACACACACACACACACACACACACTCACACACACACACACGCACACACACACACACACACACACACACACACACACACACACACACACACACACACTCACACACACACACACGCACACACACACACACGCACACACACACACACACCCTTAGTTCACGCAGGAAACATATTCTATCCTAGGAAACACAGTCCAGCTGCCTTCATCAAAAGCTATGCTGGAGGAGGTGTTTCACCAACTGGAGCCTCAGATTCGTTTTCCTCCCAGGATGATATACACCCTTGTCGAGTTTTCTGCCCATAAAAATGATGGTCTTGCTTCTTACTGGGTCAGTGTTCGATCCCCGATGGTCAAGGTAATTGGGCATCGTTCCTTCCCACACGACCTCATACCCCCCCCCCCTTCTCTCTCTGTACACATCCCTTCAAAGTGCTATATAGTCATAATGGCTTAGCGCTTGATACTGAGTATGACATCCTTCACATAGCGTCCAAAGGACCTGCCCAGGTGGTGTGACTTTAGATACTGGGTGATGACGGGGAACACAACAACCTCGTTGAACAATAAAGATGAGTAAAGACGAAGCACGAGGAGGAAAAAGAATAAAAAGAGCAACGAGAAGTAGAGCAAAGAAAATGGCGAACAATATTAACAATAACAATGAAGATAGAAACCCTGAACCCCCCTCCCCCCTTCCCCCCACAAAAATAAGATAAGGAAATAACACAGAACAAGAAACAGAGGAGACGGAAGGGGTAAAGAGAAGGGGCACCGAGAAGTAATGGGTGGAATTTAGGCAAGGCGCGCAAATGGGGGAGAATATTAGATGAAGCCTGGAGTAATTTACACAACGTTTAGGAATAATTGTCCTCAATGGTGCGCCATTTTACCCCATTAATATTTAAAACTCAACCCATCCGGGCGTCAATCGACTGAGCAGCCACTGTGGGTGGTGGGCGGCTGCTGTGGGTGGTGGGCGGCTGCTGAGGGCGGCTGTTGTGGGTGGTGGGCGGCTGCTGTGGGTGGTGGGCGGCTGCTGTGGGTGGTGGGCGGCTGCTGTGGGTGGTGGGCGGCTGCTGTGGGCGGCTGTTGTGGGTGGTGGGCGGCTGCTGTGGGCGGCTGCTGTGGGTGGTGGGCGGCTGCTGTGGGCGGCTGTTGTGGGTGGTGGGCGGCTGCTGTGGGTGGTGGGCGGCTGCTGTGGGCGGCTGTTGTGGGTGGTGGGCGGCTGCTGTGGGTGGTGGGCGGCTGCTGTGGGTGGTGGGCGGCTGCTGTGGGTGGTGGGCGGCTGCTGTGGGTTGCGGGCGGCTGCTGTGGGCGGCTGTTGTGGGTGGTGGGCGGCTGCTGTGGGCGGCTGTTGTGGGTGGTGGCCGGCTGCTGTGGGCGGCAGGGCGACTTTTGTTGCTGGTGGTTGGCTTTTGTAGGTAGTTGGGCGTCCACTGTGTTACTGTGGGTGGACACTGTGGGAGATGGGTGCTACAGTGAACTTTTAGTGGTCATTGTAGGCGTTAATACCCACTGTGGGTGGGCGGTGGGCGGGTACTGTGAGTTGTGAGGAAGCTACTGTTGCTGTGAGGCTACTGTTGTTGCTGTCAGGCTACTGTGAGTTACTATAATAGCTTAACTCTTCATTCAGCGTCCTTCACCGTCGCCGTGGCAGCGATGCTGACGGTGACGTCACGGTGGATTCTCCCTATTGACATTGTAGTGGAAACTCCCTTCTGACGTCATAGTGGATACTTGCTAGTACCGTATTGGACACCGGCTAGTGACGTCATGGATGGTAATCATGTGACGTCATGAACATTTGTAAGTGACGTCATGGAAGATACTTTTATCCCCAGGAAGCCCACAAACAACGGTCATAAACACGCCATTTATAAGTACAATTTACTTTGCAGTAAAATAACTACAAAACTTAAGTTATCCCTTATTATTTTAGTGCTTACTTATTAATTACGTACTGAAGAATGTATCAAGCTGTATATTAATTCAGCTTGCTGAGCATTCAAGCTTACCTTGCGAGCTTTTTAGAGGCTTATGTATATTATGGAAATTTGGAAATTTTCCTGCTTCGAATATTCAAGCAGCTTACTGCCTGTCACTTAATGTCTCATGTAAGCTTCCTGTCACCAGCTTTATATAGCTACTCTTACGCTTAGGTCAAGTTCCTGCTGCCTGTTGTTGGTAGTGTATTATCCTCTCTCCTCTACCTGTTGCTGGTAGTGTATTATCCTCTCTCCTCTACCTGTTGCTGGTGGTGTATTATCCTCTCTCCTCTACCTGTTGCTGGTAGTGTATTATCCTCTCTCCTCTACCTGTTGCTGGTAGTGTATTATCCTCTCTCCTCTACCTGTTGCTGGTAGTGTATTATCCTCTCTCCTCTACCTGTTGCTGGTGGTGTATTATCCTCTCTCCTCTACCTGTTGCTGGTAGTGTATTATCCTCTCTCCTCTACCTGTTGCTGGTAGTGTATTATCCTCTCTCCTCTACCTGTTGCTGGTAGTGTATTATCCTCTCTCCTCTACCTATTGCTGGTGGTGTATTATCCTCTCTCCTCTACCTATTGCTGGTAGTGTATTATCCTCTCTCCTCTACCTGTTGCTGGTAGTGTATTATCCTCTCTCCTCTACCTATTGCTGGTAGTGTATTATCCTCTCTCCTCTACCTGTTGCTGGTAGTGTATTATCCTCTCTCCTCTACCTGTTGCTGGTAGTGTATTATCCTCTCTCCTCTACCTGTTGCTGGTAGTGTATTATCCTCTCTCCTCTACCTGTTGCTGGTAGTGTATTATCCTCTCTCCTCTACCTGTTGCTGGTAGTGTATTATCCTCTCTCCTCTACCTGTTGCTGGTAGTGTATTATCCTCTCTCCTCTACCTGTTGCTGGTAGTGTATTATCCTCTCTCCTCTACCTGTTGCTGGTGGTGTATTATCCTCTCTCCTCTACCTGTTGCTGGTAGTGTATTATCCTCTCTCCTCTACCTATTGCTGGTAGTGTATTATCCTCTCTCCTCTACCTGTTGCTGGTAGTGTATTATCCTCTCTCCTCTACCTGTTGCTGGTGGTGTATTATCCTCTCTCCTCTACCTATTGCTGGTAGTGTATTATCCTCTCTCCTCTACCTGTTGCTGGTAGTGTATTATCCTCTCTCCTCTACCTATTGCTGGTAGTGTATTATCCTCTCTCCTCTACCTGTTGCTGGTAGTGTATTATCCTCTCTCCTCTACCTGTTGCTGGTAGTGTATTATCCTCTCTCCTCTACCTGTTGCTGGTAGTGTATTATCCTCTCTCCTCTACCTGTTGCTGGTAGTGTATTATCCTCTCTCCTCTACCTGTTGCTGGTAGTGTATTATCCTCTCTCCTCTACCTGTTGCTGGTGGTGTATTATCCTCTCTCCTCTACCTGTTGCTGGTGGTGTATTATCCTCTACCTGCTGCTGGTAGTGTATTATCCTCTCTCCTCTACCTGTTGCTGGTGGTGTATTATCCTCTCTCCTCTACCTGTTGCTGGTGGTGTATTATCCTCTACCTGCTGCTGGTAGTGTATTATCCTCTCTCCTCTACCTGTTGTTGGTAGTGTATTATCCTCTCTCCTCTACCTGCTTAATGACGCCACAGTTAAGTTGCTTCTTTTGTTACTGACTGTATGCTTTATTTGACTTGTAATAAGAGTTGTATCAGTATGGCTGCTTCATGCATATGAGTCCTGTTTACTGTTGATTACTATATGTTGTCTGTTCGCTCTTGAATGCTGATTATTACTAGATGACAACCTGGTTCCTGACTACTGACTACAGCTTACATTGCCTACTGTGGTGATTAATGCCAGCTGACACAGGTCGCTACATCCTGCTGACTACTGCCTTGTCGCTACAGCCTGCTGACTACTGCCTTGTCGCTACAGCCTGCTGACTACTGCCTTGTTGCTACAGCCTGCTGACTACTGCCTTGTCGCTACAGCCTGCTGACTACTGCCTTGTTGCTACAGCCTGCTGACTACTGCCTTGTTGCTACAGCCTGCTGACTACTGCCTTGTTGCTACAGCCTGCTGACTACTGCCTTGTCGCTACAGCCTGCTGACTACTGCCTTGTCGCTACAGCCTGCTGACTACTGCCTTGTTGCTACATCCTGCTGACTACTGCCTTGTTGCTACAGCCTGCTGACTACTGCCTTGTCGCTACAGCCTGCTGACTACTGCCTTGTCGCTACAGCCTGCTGACTACTGCCTTGTTGCTACAGCCTGCTGACTACTGCCTTGTCGCTACAGCCTGCTGACTACTGCCTTGTTGCTACAGCCTGCAGACTACTGCCTTGTTGCTACAGCCTGCTGACTACTGCCTTGTTGCTACAGCCTGCTGACTACTGCCTTGTCGCTACAGCCTGCTGACTACTGCCTTGTCGCTACAGCCTGCTGACTACTGCCTTGTCGCTACAACCTGCTGACTACTGCCTTGTTGCTACAGCCTGCTGACTACTGCCTTGTCGCTACAGCCTGCTGACTACTGCCTTGTCGCTACAGCCTGCTGACTACTGCCTTGTCGCTACAGCCTGCTGACTACTGCCTTGTTGCTACAGCCTGCTGAATACTGCCTTGTCGCTACAGCCTGCTGACTACTGCCTTGTCGCTACAGCCTGCTGACTACTGCCTTGTTGCTACAGCCTGCTGACTACTGCCTTGTCGCTACAGCCTGCTGACTACTGCCTTGTTGCTACAACCTGCTGACTACTGCCTTGTCGCTACAGCCTGCTGACTACTGCCTTGTCGCTACAGCCTGCTGACTACTGCCTTGTCGCTACAGCCTGCTGACTACTGCCTTGTCGCTACAGCCTGCTGACTACTGCCTTGTTGCTACAGCCTGCTGACTACTGCCTTGTTGCTACAGCCTGCTGACTACTGCCTTGTCGCTACAGCCTGCTGACTACTGCCTTTGATGAACAAGGCGATAACAACTACAAACAGAATCACTAAGTTGAGAGGAACAATTACTTCTAGATGACCCCCTCCCCCCATAGCTCAGTGTTCCTCTCTTAGATATGGTAATCACTTGATCATTGCTTGACGACAAAGGTATTATGAAGCTGAAGCAAGCTTCACGGTCTATGTTAATATAACTTATGGTCTATGTTAATATAACTTATGTCGCATATCGTAGGGTTGCGAGGACTGGGAAGCCTGGATTTGAGAATGGATTGAAGGAACGGTTTGTAGCCAGTTAAATTGTCGGGGATCGAACATGGACTTGCAAGAATCAAAGTCGTCGCTATACCGTCCAGGCGATGTTGCTGGAATTGACATATGGTGATTCAAATTGAAAATACAGATTTTTTTAAATCTCATTGAACCATTTTTTTGGTGATTTTGAAAATACAGATTTTTTAAATCTCAGTGAACCCTTTTTCTGGTGACAAAGTACGATCGAGCTTTAAAAACACTTGACGTTACATGGATAACACTCTAGTATTGCTCTTCAATCAGTTCGCTCTGTTGATTTGCCACAACGTACAAAATACGAAGTGCTAACCTAGCTAGGAACCCTAGAACCCTCCTAGGCTAACCTAGCGATGCACAGGAAATGTGAATATGTGAACCGCAACTTTTCAGAGTACTTTGAAATTTGTACTTTTAAGGATCATTACTTATAATATGAGAGCAACTAGTTGAGGAAACGGTTTGATGCAACACCATTGAATCGTTTTGAATATATATTTATATATTTTTTCAGTTCCTTGGGATCATTAATTTCCTTCATCTTGGTCATTTTCCTCTTCTTTATCATGTTCAGTTCGTTGAGTCATCGCTAAATGATGGAGAGATGTGTGTGTTGGACTTCTAAAATCTTATCTCTTCTCCTCTCTTGCACACTGACAAAGTTCTTGAGCCGTTATTCCACCCATGTTATACCTTAAACTATTCTATAACTTTAATATGTTAATGATAATAAATTATAATTAAACCGATAATAAATTATAATTAAACCGATAATAAATTATAATTAAACCGATTATAAATTATAATTAAACCGATAATAAATTATAATTAAACCGATTATAAATTATAAATAAACCGATAATAAATTATAATTAAACCAAAACGAAAAGAAAATTATTTAATTTTTGTTTCATTTCCAGAGACGCATTTTTTGTTTGATTTTCAGAAGGCAGAAATAATAATTAGACTAACTAAAAAAAAAATTAACATCTATTTTTTTCCAAAGGCCTATTTTTTGTTTAGTTCCAAGCACTTAATGAGAACTCATAAGCAATAGGCCGTCATTCACATGCCGAGATAAATAAATAAAAATTTCTGTGTGGGTCTTGCGCTGTTCCTGGAGCCGATCTCAGTGTCATCCTTTAGTATTCAGAGAAAATTCGTTCGGAATTCTTCTCATCAATTTCTGACTGAACGTAGCGGCAGCGAGCGAAACTCATCGGAGTATTCCTTTGTCTCTTAGTCGCTTCTCAGATTCTTACATTCTATTCTTAAACATTCTTAGCCTCTCTCTAAGCTGTGCGGTCTGTCTAGCCCCTTATTATCCGAACTGTAATTCGGTCTCTGCCTTACATACAGATCAACGAGTACTGATGTACCACTGTATTAAGGACGATAGCACCCGCCTGAGAGGCCATAATATAATCAGACCTTGCTAAACATGAAGGATTTTGAAAACGATATTTTTTCCTCTGTCGAGTGGTACGGGTGTTGGGTGGGGGTTCGAAGCCCCGGGGGCGGGCACCGCTGGCGGGCGCAGCCTACTAATTCCTGGTCATGTTGACTTCTGCAATTCATTGGATGTATTTCTGAGTTTGGAGGAAGGGAAGAGGCTGTTGGGCCATTGTTCACGGCTCGGGAGTTAACGGTAGAGGAGAGAATGGCCTCGGGTTATCTGAGTGGCAGGAGAGTTTCTATATAAGTTGGAGTTTTTTGTTCAATGCTTGTTAGTTATGTTAAATTAGTTTATTAAGGATATCATACCAGTTGTGGTTTGTGTTGTATGTAAGAGGTGAAGTTACTGAGGATGTGGTTGCTTGCTTGTTGCTTACCGTTGGGATTGCTTGGTTATGTCTGCGGGTGTCTGTTGATTATTTTTTCTTCCCCCTCTTGTAGCGGCTAGACTACATAGAGCGGACGGTAGAGCGACGGTCTCGCTTCATGCAGGTCGGTGTTCAATCCCCGACTGTCCAAGTGGTTGGGCACCATTCCTTCCTCCATCGTCCCATCCCAAATCCTTATCCTGACCCCTTCCAAGTGTTATATAGTCGTAATGGCTTGGCCATTACGACTATATATGATAGTCGACTCCTGATATGACGACTCCTGATAGTTACCGTCCCTTCGTTTGTGTGGCTCGGATTGTCTGTTAACGCTGGGAGTTTCTGTTGTCGTTTGCGTCTGAGTTTTTGTATTATTAATTTCTACCACAGACGTTTACAGTCATTTTACAGTCTACATTTACAGTCCTATTTATAATATATATATTTTCTTCTGTCCGCCATGGACAGGGTCAGAGATCTGTTAGACGTCACATAGTTTAATTATGTATTGAGCCATCAATCACAGAAAGTGATTGCAGTGCATTTTGTGATACTAACCAACATGCATAAATATATTGGTCGGTCCTACATAAATGGTGCTCGATGCATATTCTTTTACACATAATGTGATTAATGTGAGATCTCAAAGGTACAATGCAATTTTGACCAGCTTACACATATTTACTTGCATATATATATATATATATATATATATATATATATATATATATATATATATATATATATATATATATATATATATATATACATTTCTCTCTCCAATTTTGACAAGGTATGATATCTGCAAATAGAAACTAGAAGCCACTGAAGGTGATTAAAATGCTTTTACAAGCTCACTTTACAGTTACATCACATATATTGCATAACTAGTGCTTGGAGCATATCTCGACCCTGGATGATCCGTGTGGAGCATTCTTAGAGCATTCTCAAACTTGGAAAGTTATTATGTCTCGTCCACTTCCTGGTAAGGTCAGTCTGGTGCATTTTTTTTCTACCACAGACGTGGCCACACATTTACAATGCTAACCAGCATATATACATTTTCTTCTGTCCTCCATGGACAGGGTTAGAGAAGTGTTAAACATATAGTTCAAGGGTTTATTGAACACTCAACCACAGAAGGTGATTCGGTGCTTTTAAAGTGCTAAGCTAACCTACATACGTAAATACTTTCTTTTGAAAAGTCACAGTGGAACAGTCTTAGTAACGGAAGATCAGTGTAGAGCATTACTAACCTTGTGAGATCAGTCTGGTGCAGTAACAATCATGGGAAATCCATCTGGAAAATTTGTTTATCGTGAAAGTCCAGTCTTGGTCATAATAAATCTTGGAAAAGCCGTCTGGAGCGTTGTTTAAATTGGAAGAGCAGTCTGGAGCATTATTAACCTTGGAAGAGCAGTCTGGAGCATTATTAACCTTGGAAGAACAGTCAGGAGCATTATTATCCTTGGGAGAACCGTCTGGAGTATTATTTACCTTGGAAGAACAGTCTGGAGCATTATTATCATTGGAAGAGCAGTCTGGAGCATTATTATCCTTGGAAGAGCAGTCTGGAGCATTATTATCCTTGTAAGAACAGTCTGGAGCATTATTATCCTTGGGAGAACAGTCTGGAGTATTATTTACCTTGGAAGAACAGTCTGGAGCATTATTATCCTTGGAAGAGCAGTCTGGAGCATTATTATCCTTGGAAGAGCAGTCTGGAGCATTATTATCTTTGGAAGAACAGTCTGGAGCATTATTATCCTTGGAAGAGCAGTCTGGAGCATTATTATCCTTGGAAGAGCAGTCTGGAGCCTTATTATCCTTGGAAGAACAGTCTGGAGCATTATTATCCTTGGGAGAACAGTCTGGAGTATTATTTACCTTGGAAGAACAGTCTGGAGCATTATTATCCTTGGAAGAGCAGTCTGGAGCATTATTATCCTTGGAAGAACAGTCTGGAGCATTATTATCCTTGGAAGAACAGTCTGGAGCATTATTATCCTTGGAAGAGCAGTCTGCAGCATTATTTATCTTTGAAAAGCTGTCTGGAGCATTTGGAAAAGCATTCCGGTGCATAGTGGCATCACTCACCCGCCACGAGGCAAGACGAGCCACTCTCCAGATCAACATGTAAATAAATCTTATGAAGTCCTCCCACGAGAGGGCGCACCCTCCTCCTCCTCTGGCCTGGGAAACAATGGCCTTCTCCCTGCCACGTGCACCCGGCCGCACTCCCTCCCTCACACCTCTGACCGCTAATCCAGCTTGCTGCCTGGTCTGATGTTCATCTCGGGAATGGTCCAGCCATAATCAGACAATTTGTCGAAATAGCCACTGAGAAATAGTCATTGCGAAATAGTCACTGAAATTGTAGAATAGCCACTGTGAAATAAAACTGAAATAGCTACTGTGAGATAGCCACTGTGAAATTAACTATTAGAAACAACCACTGTGAAATAAAGAGTGTGATATAATCTCACTGAAATAGCCACTGTAAAATAGCCAATGAGAAATTACCCCCTGAAAAAGCTGATGAGAAATCACCAGTGAGAAATAGCCAGGGAGAAATAGCCACTGTGAAATAGCCTTTGATAAATATTAAAAATAATATTTTACAGTCCCAGATTTATAGTCTCAGTCACACACAGTCACAGACTCAAAGGCATAAACTAATAGACACATACTCATAGTCACAGATTTACAGTCACGAATTAATGCACACAGACCCACAGTCATGGACTCACAGTCATAGACTCACAGTCATAGACTCACAATCATAGACACACAGCCACACAAAACAAAATTAAAAACTAAACCCGCCCTGCTAATTTTACCAACTCGCCAAACACGTTTTTCGATTAAAATTTCAAAATCAATTTCCGGCACGCGAGCATTACAGCTGCCTTGCTGCGTTAACTTGAGAATTAAAAATGCATAAATATATATTTAATGAATATCATACAGTCGTCGTAATTTGGATGGGTCCTCCCAGTAAACCTGGCCCGAAGCTGATCATAAAAAGGTACTTTACTTCTGATTTCAATTAAATAAATGTCAGGGAATTGAGTTGGAATTAAAGTTATCAATCTAATTATTCTAATAAGCAGACGATGAGTCTTAAATATAATTATTTAACTATGAAATTTAGCTATGGTTAAATTTTCTTACAAATCGACAAAGCCGTTTTGGCTCTTCAGAATTAATTGACTTGTTCAAACTCTTTAGTATTCAAAGGCTTATTCAGGTTCTTAGGTATTAATAGATAAGTTCAATCTTTCCAGCATTAATGGTCCTTTTCAGTCTTTCCAGCATTAATAGTCCTTTTCAGGCTTTTCGGCATCAAAAGGTTCATTTAGGTTCTTCGGCATCAATGGACTCGTTCAGAGTTGCAACGACACACTCAGTAGCACAATACTATGATGGTTCCTAATTACGTAATGATGAGACATAAGAACACTACTCTGGGCCCCGATTCATCATGCGAGGACTATTTGTCGCTTCCTAAGATGATAACATTTGTATTGAATGAGAAAATACTGAATGAGAAAATTAGTTTGAGCAATGACGGGATTCGAACCCGTCGATCTGTGTACTCTCAGGCCGCGCACTTTACCTCTAGACCATAACATGGTATAAGTTATGTAACGTGGAATTTCACTGAATTCAGTGGAATCCAAGGTTGTATAACTTATGCCATGTCTTGCTTCAGACATGGCATGGCATGGAGGTCAGGGCGCGGTATGGGAGTACCCAAATACGAAGGTTCGAATCCTATCATTGTTCCAATTGATTTTCCCATTAATATCTCACGTTTGCGTCAAGAAAATGGTGAATGCTGTAAAAATGTTTAATTTTAACATCGCATTTCTCAGCTTGAGACCCAGAGAACCATAATTAGAACGACATCTTTAATCGGCAATATTTCAAATGCATTTTTATAAAATCTGAAACTGAAAGATAAAGCGCACGAATAGGCACGAACGAGGCCCAGTGTGTCGCAGGTAAAGACACGGGAGGTGTTGTGACCGGCCAAGACAGAGTATAACTTTCTTAATCAGGGTCATTACCCCTGCCACTGGGGTCGTCGCCCTCCCTTTCCCCCCGTCGCCTCGTTCAGCCTCATGGCGACATAGGAGTCATGGCCAAGTGATCAGGAGAATATGGCGTGAGACTACACATTTTACCTCCCTCTCTACCCACGACAAAAACTACCCTGGGGGGTAACCTCATCGGGGTTCAGAACCTTGTAGAAGTGAGTGCAAGGTTCTGAACTCAAGTCTTAGTGCAGATACTAAGAATAGTGACTTAGGCTCTTACCCACCTCTTTACTTAGTATCCCGTCAGTAATATATTATAAATAATTCATTTCGTAAGGGACAGGACACCTATTTATACACTTTAAGCTTGTGTCGAGATCCCCCTTTCCTGCCCCCAAAGATCGAACTACTGGCTCTTCCCAGGATGCAACCACACCGGTTGATTGACAGTTGAGAGGCGGGGCCAAAGAGTCGAAGCTCAACCTCCGCAAGTACAGCTAGGTGAGCACTAAACGGTTCTTTCATATCCCCCAAATAAGTGGAAGTCAATTGAATTATAACCTCAAGATAAGTATCATATAATATATAATTATATAATGGCGTGTTACGCTATGATTCCTTTTTCCATGTATAAATGAATAATGAACTTAATTTATTTAAAAGGAAATCAATTATAAACATTAAATCATTTATGAATAAGGTTAGTGAGTTAATATGACCCTAAAACAATTAATTCAGCCGAACACATTTAAGAGAAACTTGGATATTTCACAAACTTTAAATTACTCTTAAATCATGCTATTAGGAAGAAAAACTCTAACATAATTGAGAGCAAATTAATCAATAATGAACATAAATTTCTCACAGTCTCAGGGCACACTCCGGCAGCCATTTGAACTTTATTTGCGATTCCTCTAATATTATTGATATTGATTCCCGCTACCACCTGTTGAAACCACATCCCAGAGTCACGTTAACTTGGGCTCTCCAGTGAAAGCTTTACCGATTCTCGCTTCATGCATGTCGGCGTTCAATCCCCGACCGTCCAAGTGGTTGGGGTATCATTCCTTTCCCTCCGTCCCATCCCCAATCCTTATCCTGATCCCTTCCCAGTGCTACAAAGTCGTAGTGGCTTGGCGCTTTCTCCTGATAATCCCCCTCCCCCCTACTTGGGCTGGACGGTAGAGCTACGGTCTCGATGTAACTCCACACCCTCTCACAACTCCCAGACTGGCCTCATGAACAATTACTAAATGGTTGTTAATCCAGTCACCCCCCCCCCCCCCACCCTGTTTAGGAATGAAAACCACTTTACACATGACTCGCAACTGATTGCATTCGAACTTTTCTTGAACGGTGAGTGTTTCGCTGTCTTCCTGTGTTCGAATCGCTCCTCTCTAAGTGCCGTCAGTACTCATCAACAAAAACCAAATGCTCATTAGCCCAGCCACCAAACCCATTGTTTATGAATGAATAAAGTTGACCAGACCACACACTAGAAGGTGAAGGGACGACGACGACGGTCAGGACGAACCGAAACGTCGTCGTCCCTTCACCTTCTAGTGTGTGGTCTGGTCAACATACTTTAGCCACGTTATTGTGACTCATCGCCGGCGAATGAATAAAGGTTTACTCGCGTCTCACAACTGATGACGTTTGAACAATGTCGGCAATAATGTACTTGAAATCACTACTTGTCTTTAATATGATTATCAAAGACACTTCACTTAGCGCCTTGAGTGTGTCGTACCTGACTCCATCTTCGCCAGGAGCAAAACTTTTGTCTGTTTTCCCTGCCGTCTCTAACTACCGGGATGCCATTGCTGTCTGGACTACTGTTTCAAAGTATGGAGACCTTCCCTTCAAAGGAATATAACTACTTAGGGTAAACGTGAACGCAGAAAGACATAAAATCATTCCAGAACTAATTTAACTCTTCTCCCTGGAAAGTTGAGGGCTCCAGGACTAACATTTACAAATCAGACACGAGAGGTATAACCACAATAATGTGTGGATTGGTCAACATACTTCAGCCACGTTCTTGGGACTTATCGCCTGCATAATCTCATCGATTTCTTTAAACATTAAGCAATTTGGAATACATTATTTCTATGGATAGTCATGCACCATACCTCTGGTCTATCTTCCTTTTTGTTTTGTATTGAAATATAAGATCTTCATACGGGCACCGCATATTTCTAGGAGTCATCAAGCGGTTACGCATCTATTGATGAACCTCTACATCTATCCTCAATCTTCGCCGGCTTTGTTTACATTTATTTCACAGTTCATAAGTTTCGAAGCACCAGGAGGTTGTTTATAACAATAATAACGTTTGACTTGAAAATTTCGAAGCTCGTAAACTGTTTAATAAATGCAAACAAAGCCGCCAATGATTGAGAAAAGATGTACACGTTCGTAAGTTGACACGGAAATGCGTGTTGAACTCCTGGCCCCAGGAATATGAGGCCGTCTGACATTTGTTTTTTATGACATTGTTAATGAGTCCTTGTTTAGATAGGTAGTTCTTACGTTGGTGTGATGTTACTCCCCCAAACTCTTTTCAACCTCATGACTCTACGTGAATCATGATGTTTAATCTCTAATTTTGTATTGCATGTTCGCTTGTCTATTGCATTCACTCCCGACATATTTCCTGAGATATATAAGGCCAAAAAACTGACAATTAACATGATTCAACCCACAACAGCAGTGAATACCTCATATACCTATTTATTGTTAGGTAAACCGAGGCATCTGGTGAAAAGAAACGCTGCCCAAATGTTTCTGTCCTACCGTTAGGATTGATCCCCAGAATCCTCGGTTGTGAGCCGATGACGCAGCCTACTGCGCGTATATGCGCTTGCGTGTGCATGAAAATTTGTAAGAAAGAGTGCGACAGGGTGCGATTTTTTATAGAATTTTTCGGATTCCGGAGAATTCGTGAAATGAAATATCCAGGCAAAGCGGGATTGGTGTTGGTATGTGCTGAATATGGACGATGCGTGCAGAACGCTGTGTCTGCGTCTCTCTGTCTCTGTCTCTCTCTCTAAGTTTGAATCGTTACATACACAAACACACACGCGTGCAATCCTACACACACACAAATGAGTTAGAGGAAGAGATAACATTCCCCTTCAGCGTGGAGGTCCTTGCGAACGAGAGATGACACAAACTGGGCCAAAGAGCTAAATCTCGCACCTCGTAAACACAGTTAGCTAGACTCATTACCGAATATATAACAAATCAACACTCTAAATGCGATTATATTTGCACGCTCGGGGTACAGGGGCACAAATGTCATTGGATTAAAAAATCTCTTGCAATTTAGGTTTTCCAGTACTAAAGTGAACTGGTCTCGATTGCGTCAGTGTATCTGTACACGCGTGCATGATTACTTGCGTCTATAGCATACAAATTGGACGCTTCTCACCATATGAAAACAGAATGATGTGTATTAATAAGTTTTTAGACTATCAAATATTCTCGCCTGCATCCAGAAGGCGTATCCTGGTTCACCTCCACTGGTGACTACAAAAAAAATTATCTTCCCATTTTCATCACCCATTGGTAACTCTCGAGGTCCTCTGCCAACTTAATGTTAGGTTTAAATCACTTCCCTTCCCAGACACTCTCCCATTTCCTGCCACTCTACCTTTCCTTGACGCTCTTCTTTTCCCTGTATCTCACTCTCTCGTTCCCTGACTGTGGGAACGATATACTGTGCCACAGAGTGGGCGTCTCGTGCAGGCACATCACTCAAAAGCCCACAAGAAATCAAGCTGGGCTGGCCCCATTGAAGACCAAGTTGCTGCAGAGTGCCTGGGTGCTGCAACATTACAACACGAAATTGCTCGCCTCACAGCAGTAGCAGCCCCACATGCAGGGAATTCCTGTTAGCAACCCCAATGTCGGCAACCGGCCCACGTCTCACTCTACACGCCCTCTGAATTGCTGTGGCCCTCCGCCTTGCTGCCCCAATCCACACCAAAAAGTATTTGCGGCCACCATGGCCTACTCGGCGAAAGCTGAGGGGGATGGCACCCGAGGCACAGTGATGTTAACAACATCGAAGCAAACGAAGTCTCACCACTCACCACCAGCCGCCTCACCACAGCTGGATGCCCAGCCGAGAGCGAGCCCAATTACCTAACGCCCCGTAACTCTGATGCTCTTATTGGTCGCCCAGATAGTATCACAGTGAATCCCTGGAATGATGGCAAGCAGTTGGTATGGAACTACACGTGTATCAACCCTGGCTAACACCTACATTGACTTCAATGTTGCACAACCAGGTGGTGCTGCCACTCACAGGGAATCAGCCAAATCCCGTAAGTACTGAGAGCTGGAACACTACTACAATTTTGTCCTCATTGCTTCTGAGACACTCGGCGCCTGTGGTAAGAGTGCTACCAGTTTTTTTCAGGATCTGGGTTCTAGGCTAATTAAAACAACAAGAGACCCTAGAGCTTCCAGCGCCTCAGTGTGGCGATACAGAGCGGAAATGCACACTGCATTCATGGCTCCTGCCCGCCACCTGAGGAGCTGGAGGAACTCGACAACTTATCATAATCATCTTTGTACCCTATATGTAACTCCATTTTTGGAATAAAGTTGAAATAAATCGAATATATATGTATATATACAAAAGAATAGGGATGGTAGGAGAAGAACGTATTAAAATGTTCAGTGAGAATCCATAAGGTCTTTTCTAAATACTCTTTATTTTCTTCTCCGAGGCTATGGGTCCCTACACTTGCACCAGAGGTGGTACCTTCACAATTTTATTATTATTATTTTATATATATATATATATATATATATATATATATATATATATATATATATATATATATATATATATACATTGAATAAACTAGCTAGAAAGGCATTTCATCTTAGTAATCGCACAGTAATCCGGTTCTGTGGTTGAGTATTCAATAACCAACAAACAATAATATAAAAAATAACATATCTCGAACCCTGTCAATATGTAGTAGACCCGCTCTCTAATCCGGTCCACAGAGGACAGAAAAAATTTAAATGTGAAGGTTACCATTGTAAATGACTGGCCCCGTCTGTGGAAGAAAACAGTCAAAATAAAAACTGTCCCTTTCTCTGCTACTGTCCCCTTTCCTGCTACTGTCCCCTTCCTTGCTACTGTCCCCTTCCCTGCTACTCTCTCTTTCCGTGCTACTCTACCTTTCCCTGCTACTGTCTCCTCACTTAAGGGCGTCATTCTACTAAAATTGTCGTATTTACCTCCTTTTTCATAACCATAAAAGCGTCTACCTCTCTCTTCACCAACATTCAGCTTAATATTAACATACCATCAAATTCTTCACATGTTTAATTGTTTATTTATTTTCTGTCTGAACTCAAGTGATTTTTAAGTCAGTAGAGCTGCCATATATTTTTAAAAAGTAAATAAAAGCAATTTGGAATTTGGTATCTACACGAGCGTAAGTAATATTGATGATGTGCGTCAGTGCCTAGTTTTTGCGGGGAAATACAAATCTCAGAGATCTTGGTCCATTAATATTTTATTTTAAATCAACTGTTTTTTTTTATCCACTCGCTATTTTATAAATATCTCGCTCGCTGCTTTTTTATCCGATTTTTCGGATCTGTTAAGGCAAAACAAAACAAAAAATTGCATCATTTGTGTCTTCCAAAACTTATAATCCAAATTACGAATTGATTGTAAACAGTCAAGAAAGTTAATCGTTGTTTTTGTGTGTTTTTTTCGTTAATTAATCCATTTTTCGGTACGCCGTTTGATAGCTTCCTGTTCCAGCATACCGTTTGATAGCTTCCTGTTCCAGCATACCGTTTGATAGCTTCCTGTTCCAGCATACCGTTTGATAGCTTTCTGTTCCAGCATACCGTTTGATAGCTTTCTGTTCCAGCATACCGTTTGATAGCTTTCTGTTCCAGCATACCGTTTGATAGCTTCCTGTTCCAGCATACCGTTTGATAGCTTCCTGTTCCAGCATACCGTTTGATAGCTTCCTGTTCCAGCATACCGTTTGATAGCTTCCTGTTCCAGCATACCGTTTGATAGCTTCTTGTTCCACCATACCGTTTGATAGCTTCCTGTTCCAGCATACCGTTTGATAGCTTCTTGTTCCAGCATACCGTTTGATAGCTTCTTGTTCCAGCATACCGTTTGATAGCTTCCTGTTCCAGCATACCGTTTGATAGCTTCCTGTTCCAGCACACTGTTTTTCCATTAATTGAATTTATTTTAACACCTGGGAGCCCGTCTCCATCTCACAAAGTTATCTCCTTTCCTGGTCCCTTAACCCTCACTGAAGCCCAAAATTCCTCTCTCATTTCCCGTCCCGTTACCACCGTCTCAAGGAAGCTCCCTTCCCTGTCAGTTTCTTCTCCATCACCACCTGATGACACGCGTGAATTTTCTCCAGACTCAAGTCGTTCAGGAGAAAGGTGTTCGTGGACGAAAACAATCAAGCAGAAAGGAAGTATTACGTCAGGGAAATATATACGCCAGGGACCTATACACCGTGAAAAAACACCGTAACATATACGCAAATTCTCGGTGTATTTACAGTGAGAGTTCATTTTAGTCCTGGATTTTTTTAGGAGGGTGGGTTGGCGGGGGTGTTTGTAGGATTGCAGGCTGTCAGTAAGGTACCTTCATGGTGGCCTCCAGAGGTTGATAGGCCTTCAGCTCAACACCAACCCAAACATTTCGCACTAAAACCAATCTCCTCCTTGATGGAGAAATGCTTGTCCTCGGGATTTTGATGATCCTTCAGAGTTCTGCCCGTAAACCAAGGATTTTATCTCCCAGTGTTGGTTTATTTATCTTAGGAATACATGATGCTGAACACCTGAATAGTAAGGAGACGAAACGTCGTGAATGCCTCCTTCCAGTTTTCTATGAGAAGCAAAGATAAAGTTAGTGTGATATATGCCTTTTATAATGAGTAGTTGTGGAGCTTTTTATTGGCTAGGCGATTATCTGGAGAAGTTAAGTATCGCCGAGGCTTTATGTGACAAGTGGACACAATAGACCAGAATAAGGTCGTAGATAGCAATGATTGTCAATAAATACTGGATTTCACTCGCGTTAATAAGTAACTTTTTGACTAATACATCTGGTAATTGATTAGCTGAATATAATTCTAGTGCTTTGTGCCTTAACACATTAAAAAGGCGTTTTACACATTTTTTTATTAACATCTGATTATGAATATATCTATATATATATATATATATATATATATATATATATATATATATATATATATATATATATATATATATATATATATATATATATATAAATATATATATATATATATATATATATATATATATATATATACATATATATATATATTGTGACGATAATCTCCTTCAAGAGATTGAGCCTGCTCTTCCCTCCAAAATTACGTCTTCACAATTATATAAAAAGACTATGGAAGAAATGTCTAACAACGACAACACCACCAGCAAGGCTTGCCAGGGTGAGCAGAAACGTATACAGCCAGCCACCTGTTCGAACTCCAACCACCAAACTACCCGTTGATCGCTACGACTCCGCTGATTGGTCGCCGGTCTGGCTGCACCTGCACTCGCCCCCCAATACTACCTGATGTCTGGGGTCGCCCCAACATCAGTCCTTAGAATGTTCCGTGCTTTCGTAGCCAGCACTCCTCCCAGCTAGACGTTAGCGTGTACTGAGAGAGGTGGTGGCTTTAAGCCAATATTCCAGCACCTCCCACTTAACTTTTGTATTGCACTTGTTATTTTGCCTTAACGTAACTTTTCATTTTGTCATTTAAGTATTCTTATTATTTTGATTCATTGATTTTATTATACATATTTGTTTGTGCATTATTTTCATGTTTTGATTTATTTAACGTAATTAAAATTTCATTGTTAAAGTTTTACTTGTGTTTTGTGTGTCTTCTCCTTACCTTACCACAGACGAAGTTCCAGTTTTTCTATTTTTTTTTATAACTATGTGACGAGGCCATACCCCTAGCCTTAAACAGCCGAACACCAACGCGTTACCGTCACAATATATATATATATATATATATATATATATATATATATATATATATATATATACACACATATATATATATATATATATATATATATATATCATGGCTAGTTAAGGTATTTTGGAGTGGTTTTATTCGATTGGAAGGCAATGAAGCATGTTTCAACCAAAAGATTTTAGCAAAAAGGCCGTCCTCATAAACAAAGGCCAAAGTTCATTTCATGCACCCGCCAAACCCCCTGTTTATGAATTAAAAACTGTTTACTCACGACTCACAACTGATGACGTTCCAACACTTCTCAAACAAGTGCTTCGCTGACGACTTTTGTTCGAACCACAACGCTGATAATGATTCACCCACGTACTACAAAAACAAATACTCGCCAACAGAACCTAAACACCAACTTAACCTAGCCTAACCAATGCCTAAATATGCACAATATGCTAATATATAACAATATTAATTTAAATTTAAGAAAATTCCTATTTTGAATGAACAGCATGTTAAAACTGACGAATGTGACTTTGGGGTCGCCCGTTTGATGGAATGGACTTGGTCTGAGGAAGGGGTGAAAAGATACACAAATACACTTGGAAAGTATATATTAAGTACATACAACTCGTGAATCTGACTAATGTTGCAAAGGACTAACTACCCTAAATATTATGATGCCTCATCCGGCAATGAACTACGAAATAATTAAGCGTTCATTTAAGCAAATGTTATTCCTCAAAATAAGTAAAACAAACAATCGAATTGTGAACAAAAAGTGGAACTTTGGGCTTCAGGTCCAAATATCTCGGTAAATGTTCCCCTCAAAAGGATTAAAATTGAAGTTCTACCCTCAGGCGCGTTTGGAGATCGCTAGCAATAAACGGACTGGCGGTGCCATCCAGCACAGTTTATGCTCTCACAAAACCTTCATGACAAGGGTTACGTGGGGGACCACCACGTCCGAGACGAGTTGAGGACGTGTTCAACGCCTCTTCGGCTGTTTGGTCCCCAGGTGTAGCCCCCAACAACACGACTCAATTAGGTGCTCTAGGATCTAGGGGAACCTTAAGCTCAATACAGCGCTCTCAGACCAACGTATATCTGACTTCGGTATGACCGAAACAGACGCCTGGCTCCCGGTGTTTTAAGGTTGTTGGATTTGTACTCATTTTTGGGGGAGGATTATGGATTTGTATAGATTTTATGGTTTGTGGATTTGTACTTTTTTTTTAAAGCGTTGAGTCTTATGGGAGTTGAGGAATGACCTGTGTTCCTCCTGAGCGCTTTGAGCGCAGATCTGAGTTGAGTCCTGAGTGCCCTGTTTATGGTATGTATATTTTACGGTGTACACTGTTGACGGTGTACACTGTTAACGGTGTGTACTCCTAAGAGTGCGTGCAGTTTACCCCTATATTCAGCGACCAACTACCCCCCCCTCTCCCCCCACCTGGTACTACCACACACACGGACAAACGGTCCAGGTCGTAATTGCAGTAATAATCGAAAGAAACAGTAGAGAGATGTTTATGTTAAAGGTGACAAACAGCATAATTTGCACTTAACGCTGGGGTTCGAACCCTTTTCCAGAACTCCAGGAGGGGGTCAAACTCACCTCAACCCCACGATCAAGTCATCACCTAGTCATCATAGGGTTATCTTACGATGATTTCGGGGCTCAACATCCCCGCGTCCCGGTCCCTAACCAAGCCTCCTTGACCAGGATCAAGGCATCAACCCCAGGGGTCACGTTCTCTTCAACCCCCAATGCAAAGTCATCAATAACCCCTTCCTCCCTCCCTTCCCCACCCCTCCCCCTCCCCCCCCCACCAAGATATAGAGGGCGCAAGACTCTCCAGGTAACAATAGAGGCGTCTACATCACTACGGTCGATGCCAACGGCATCAATACATGTCAATTACGACCTATTGTGCCCGACTCTGTAATTATCCACCAATGAATATTCAGCAAAGCAGGAGTAAATTGTCCCTAACATCTACCCTCCCTCCGCCCCCTACTTTGTTGACACCATGATTCTCGGGACTAAGTTAGCACCTGGTCGGCTATCATTATGCTCAGCTAGGCTCGTCGGCTATCATTATGCTCAGCTAGGCTCGCTGACTCTCGTGTTTAGTTATAATATAGGGGCTCTCATTATGCTTTATTAAGCTATTGGGGGGTCCCGTGCACAAGGCGGTTTGTTACTGTTCTTTGTTTCTGACTTTTGGCTATCGCTAAGGAAGCTATAGTCATTGTTACTCAGTTTTGGCTATCGTTAAGGAAGCTATGGTCATTGTTACTCAGTTTTGGCTATCGCTAAGGAAACTATAGTCATTGTTACTCAGTTTTGGCTATCGTTAAGGAAGCTATGGTCATTGTTACTCAGTTTTGGCTATCGCTAAGGAAGCTATAGTCATTGTTACGAAGTTTTGGCTATCGCTAAGGAAGCTACAGTCATTGTTACTCAGTTTCGGCTATCGCTAAGGAATCCAGTGTTTGTTATACTAAGGAAAGTAGTTTATGCTCTATGCTAACAACCAAGATATTTGTATTGGTCTCCTCTCTGGTAAATGTAGAGCTTTTACCAGAGATTTATATCCTGGGATCTATGGACCCCATGGATGTGGGGGTCTAATCTAATGGTATAATTCTAATCATATGTAAATGTATATTTTTAGTCATTTTTTTATTTATTTTCCATATTTAACCAGCATCATGAGCAAAGACACAAATAGTCTGCTTTCAGTTGACAATGAAATCCGTGTGTTTGTCTAACGTACGACCCGGAATTATACCAAGGGTAAAAAGGTTGACAAACGATATTCTGGACTGTAAAAAATGCCAGATGTAGTGGCAATATACAAGAAGGGGGAAAAACAGCTGAACTACAGACCAGCTTCACTATCTGTCTGTGTCTCGGTGTCTATGTCTGTTTCTGTGTGTTGTCTTTCTGTGTCTGTGTTCTCTGCCCGTCTATCTGTCTCTCTTTCTTCGATCGATCGATCGATCGATCGAGAGAGAGAGAGAGAGAGAGAGAGAGAGAGAGAGAGAGAGAGAGAGAGAGAGAGAGAGAGAGAGAGAGAGAGATAAGAGAGAGAGAGAGATAAGAGAGAGAAGGAGGAGAAGGACGGTGGAGGAGAGCAAGGCAGGATCAGGTGTTTTCACCATAAGATTCACGTAGAATCAGACAGGCCAAAAAGGAATGAAAAGAAGATTTTTTTCATTCATTAACAATTTAGATGAAGCTATTTACCCCTCCCTCCTTTTGTTAAGGTTTTCTAGCTAGTTTTTCTTTAGTATTTGTGTTCTCAGTGTTTACTTTCTCATTTACGTTCTCATTTACAATTTGTTTTCTCCGACATGTTAGTTTTGAACAATAGATGGAAGATGATGACTATCTTCTCATTGATATTGCTGTTCCGAATAGGATTAAAGTCCCTGGCAGAGAGGTCATGTGACACAGACCATTAAATCACTTTCACTACCCGTCCTCACTCCAAATTGCGGGGTGTAGGAGGTCAATATAGATTAAATTATGGTGTATACATTTATTAGAATTTATATAGGTAGACATATGCTTATATACAGAGGTATATAGAGACTATAATGGGGGGGGGGGGGTAAATTGGTTAGGTTATGGGTTTAAATATGTTAGTCTAGGGTATCTATCTAAGAGTTGGATCTGCTTAGATTTTATGATTGTGTGATCTCCATAGATTAGGTTATAAGGTCTATATTGGTTATCTTATGTGAGCGGGGAGGGGTGTCTATGTCCGTTAGGTAGTCTATATAAGTGAGGACGGACTCACTCCACAACCTCTGCGATATGGTATGTTCAGGCCACCAAGTTAGACAGGTTAAATAACCCGAAAGGAATCCACAGGGAAATATCAGTACGGTTATATAGACTTCGTCTAGGCTACAGATGCAACAGGAAAATTTGTGAAACCAGAGAGTGGAAATGCATCTTCTGTCAAACAATCACAGAAAAGCCACTACTTCACTATCTCCTGGAATGTGATGAAACCAAGGACCTTAGAAGAGCTTTAAGAGTCCCTGAATTTTGCAGTAACCACTCTGAACCCATCAACACTGCCACTCTTCTGGTAATGAAAAGTGTCCAACAGCTGGACACCCTCATAAATACTGTCCAGCAGTATCCTCCCCACGATAGCAGCTACACAGTAAGGACTGACGATGTAAATGCGGGCACAGCACGCCGTATATCCTTTTACGACCAAAGGTCACATTTACTCCAAAAAAATATCCCATATACGGGTTATTCATGCCCGTGCCACCTCTTGGGTGGCTTAATTTTCATCAATCACTCCACAAGCGCTCCACCAACTCACTATCGTGAATATAAATAATGAGTTGTGTAGTCTGAAGTGATTCCTTGGTCGCATCCATTGCACTGAGGCTTTGGTTGTCAAGGTTGATAACTACATAACATTAACTATGACTAAATATAAATATACAATTCTCACACCAATGTAATGATGTAATTCCTTTGAACTTCAAAGTGTATTATATGACTTTAACTATAATTATTATTATTATTATTATTATCATTATTATTATTATTATTGAGAAAATCAGTAGGAGTTGTGAGGAGGAATCGAACCTATGTTCTGGATGCTCCCAAGCATAGGCTTTTAACCTTACACCACGACATGGTTAAAAGCATTGCAACCTGGGATTCAACTGAATCCTCTAGGGTTCCTGAGGCTTCCACTGAATCCTAATCAGTGTTTCACTCAATACCTCCATGCACTATGACTTGTGGTATAGGAACACTAGAAGATCGAGTTGAATCCCAGCTTGCAATGCTTTTACCAGGTCGTGGTGCAGTGGGTAAAGTCCTATGCTTGGGAGTACCCAGAGCATAGGTTCGAATCTCCCTCATTGCTCCAACTGATTTTCTCATTAATACATCACGATAATGTAATTTCTTTGTGCAATTATTATTATTATTAGTATTATTATTTGCGAGTAATCTCGCGGCAACAGCTAGTCATTCCTCTGTCGTCGGCGTAATGCTATTTAATTAATTATGGAAGTATATTTGCTATTGTGACACGAACCTGTAATCATCTATATACAGCATTTGCCCGTTAAGCCCACAATTTAATACCCGTGTTTAACAGAGTTTATACTGAAGTTTGTTCCCGTGTGACAATTTTCAGTGTTTCTTAAAATTAGATTTATATTATTAATGTTGCTAATAATATTATTAGTTATTTTATGCGTTATTGAATACAATCGAGACGTGTAAGATAGGACAGTAGTTGTGTCGTACGGGTCATTGAGTTTAATTAAGGTCACGGAGTTCCTCGTGAAAGCCATAGTTTGAACATAAACACTTCCTTACCTATGTACATCCTGACTCAGATGCAATGTTTACAACGGTTATTTTGTGTTTACCTGATATTAAGAGAGGCTGCATGCCCCATGTTTTTTCCTCTTTTTGACCAGAGGATTTGGTAAGGATGGGGTGGGAGTAGGACAATGAGGTTTCTGGAAAGGTTGAGCAAGATTACGGGATTGTTAAATTGTTAAATTGTTGGATTGTTAAAGCTCTTATGAGAGTTGTACAGGCAACTAGATCTAGTACGCAATGCCTGAATATTTTTGTTATATTTATAGTTAGAAATTCTTTCGTCAGTCTTTTTTGTGTGTGTAGAAATTAGCTCGTAAAAACAATGTAGACTCCAGTTAAATTCTGTTGATTCGTATTAAACTCGTCGTTCAACCAGTAGTTGGGTGCCTCGTCTCATTCGGTGATACGTAGAGTGTCGGAAGATAATGTGATCGACCAATCAGAGCAGGGATGGCAGATGCTGTCTCCATGTCATTGGTCGATGAGCCATCTGGAGAGCTAGCACATCGTATCGACGTTCTTACTTAAATTCGCAATAGCAGCAGTGGATTTGCTTAAATTTTTTAACGTTTTCGTATGAAATAATCATGTTGTAAGATGGCTTGCAACATGCCACAAACTCATTGTGACTCATGCCTCAAGCAACAATTAACTGACTGCTGCACCGAAGCAGCAGTCAATTAATTCTCAAAAGGAGTTGCAACAATACTGAAGAGCCTGTACGAAAGCTAACTCTCCATTGACAACTAGTGACGGGAAGCTAATGACTGCAAGTTGCCTATGTGAACGAGCAGTCCGATACTAAGAAAGTCTACAACAAAGACGATATTCCTCCCAATGCGAACAATCACGAAATCAACACAAATGATTGTCTGTCCCCTTGGAAGAGTATCATCAACTTCAGGGGAAGGATGTGATCATTTTATCTCCCGACCTGGACCTTTCAATCCCACAGACGCTGGCATCTGCTACATTATCAGGCCGCCCGTCCTCATAAACAATGGACAAATTCTCCTTAATCCACTCACCAAATCTCTTGTTTGTGTTTGAAGAATAGTTTACACACGACACACAACTCGGAGATTTTTTTCTTTACTTTCCTCGAACTGTGATTTGCTCTTTTCCTCTATTCAAATAAAAACTCTATAAATACATCACTCGCGTATTATGAATACAAATAATTATCTAGAGAACCTATGGACTTAATCCAGCCTAATACAGGCCTAACTACATATACAAATAGAATATATATTAACATTATTATGTATTTGAGAATATGCCGATTTTGAGTTCAGTGCGTAAATATTTATGAATGCGTCTTATGTTAGAAGAGTTGCAATGCGTCACCCTCGTACAGCAAATGCTAATAATTACCAAAAGAACCATAATACATGATCTAATCTACCCCAGGTCTAACTGGTTGATACCTGGTTGATGGGGTTCTGGGAGTTCTTCTACTCCCCAAGCCCGGCCTGAGGCCAGGCTTGACTTGTGAGAGTTTGGTCCACTAGAAATTAATTATACAGAATTATATCAACATAATACAAAATCATTATATAATACATTAAAATTGTTTAATATGTCATTGGGGTCAGCTGCCTCTTGGACGAGAAGAGTCAAAGAATGGGTTGCCATAGAGATACTAATGAGCCCTTCGGATCTAGTAAGGTATTAGGAGTAATATCAAGCCTTATGAGAGCCATCTGACTGAGGATGACTTTAGAGCATACTGAGTTTGTTATATTATTGAGGTGAGTGACTAATAGTATATTGAGAAAACTGAACTACGGCATGTTTTATAACGTATTTATTCACATCCAAGAGTCACACGCTCTTGGAAAGATTGTGCTTAAGGGTTCCGTGATTTCAGTGATATTGTATATTATATTGTCAATAAAAGATATCCTAACGCTGCCCCTAGGTCCATTATACGATATCACCTAATATCGTACATATAGGTGATATACTAGGCCTAGTAATATATAAGTTTGGTTTTTAGCTCAATATTTTCCCCGGACTCAATAAAAAAAAATTGTACAAAAAGTGTTTTACTGGATCTCATTACTATATATTGGTACAATTGATCACATAGTTACAGAAAGCACTATAAAACTGGAGGATGGGTTGCATATGAACAAACACATAAGATCCGGGAGGGTGTAGCTACATACTGGTGATCTGAAAAAATATACATATAAATTCGCACAGTGGAACAGATGTGTAGAGAAACATAGCGCTATGGAACAACATAGCTGTATAGACCAACATGGCTCTGTATGACAATGTATAGCTGTGTAGAGCAGGACACAGTTTTATGACACAACATAGCTGAGTAACGAAGCACAGCTGTTCTATGAAACATAGCTAAATACCGTAACATAGCTGCATAGCGCAGCATAGCTGTGCAGTACAACATAGCTGTGTACCGTAACATAGCGCAGCATAGCTGTGCAGTACAACATAGCTGTGTACTATAACATAGCGCAGCATAGCTGTGCAGTACAACATAGCTGTGTACCATAACATAGCGCAGCATAGCTGTGCAGTACAACATAGCTGTGTACCGTAACATAGCGCAGCATAGCTGTGCAGTACAACATAGCTGTGTACCATAACATAGCGCAGCATAGCTGTGCAGTACAACATAGCTGTGTACCGTAACATAGCGCAGCATAGCTGTGCAGTACAACATAGCTGTGTACCATAACATAGCGCAGCATAGCTGTGCAGTACAACATAGCTGTGTACCGTAACATAGCAGCGTAGCGGGCTGAATACATCATCAGGGGAACAACAAGAAGCATCTGACCATGAAAAAGGTTTAGAGGGATTACGCTCATCCTAATCTAAAAGGGAGATTACTAGTGACAGGGGGGGCCGGGGGGGGGGGGGAAAGCCCAGAAAGAGACAAGGGGGAAGGGGGAGGGAGGCTGAGAGAGGAAGTGAGGTGAGAGACACTGAGTGGATGAGGGTAAATAGAGAGAGGGAAGTAATGGGAGTGAGAGGTAGAGGAATGAAGTTGATTACAAAATATGTCTAAAGGTTGTATATCTCTTAAAGCCCTTCTGCTTCCGGACAGGAACCGAGGACGTAGCAGGCGTTTCATCTGTGAATCGCCCCACTGAGGCGCTGAAACACTGGCTGCCCTTGGGTTAATGAGCCTGGAACCCATTTATTCGAGAGAGTTCATGACCTGCTTGCCCCTGGCGCTACGGGTTCTCAGACATGTAAAGCAGTTCTCGTACCCTGTACAAGTATTCCGTAGAAGCAACGTAGTGAAAGAGGCTGAGGAAGCCACCTCCGTCCACAACCTTACTCGTCAAAGAGTTCGAATATCATAACTGTTATTAATGTGGGGCATAAAGAGCTAGATCACACTTCTCTGTGGACTCTTGTAGGTAAGTACCCGTCCCTCCAACACCACCACCCGTCCCATCAACACCACCACCCGTCCCACCATCACCACCACCCGTCCCATCAACACCACCACCCGTCCCATCAACACCACCACCCGTCCCTCCAACACCACCACCCGTCCCACCTGTATGTCGTAATCTGTACCTTCCATACGTCATTTTCTTATTACACCCTTCTGCGTGTCTCTCGCGAGATATGAATACGTCGCTCCTAAGCACATGTATCATCTGTGTCACATCACCTCATGTATGAATTCTGTGCCATATAACCCAATTTATGCCTCTTCTACCACATCGCCCTTCAAGTGTATCTCTGTCACATCGCCTTTACATAAATCTTTATTCCTCTTTTTTCCGACCCCCTCCGCATGCATGTCTTGTCTATGTCACATCGACCCTCGTATATTCTCTTTCTACGTCAGAAACTACCCTTCCCACCTCTTCCTGCTATCCCCCTTCCCATCCCCGAGCGTCCATCCCTTACCTCCATCATTATAATCCATTAGACTTTTCTCCCCATCATCTAAAGGTAGACAATAATCGCCGAGAGATAAAAAGAAGGATGGAGTGGTTATTTTTGCAGCTGTGTTAAGTTTAATCACAAGCGCCGGGCGGGAAATATTCCTGCTCTTTTCTCAGGACGAATTGTGTTCCTGCTTAGCGATAAATCTACGAATGATATTAATAAATGACTTTTCTATCCCCTCGCTATTGTTCTCTACTTAATGCATTGGGCCGTTGTTTTGCCAGTATTTCAATAGAGGACATTGACCGCTTCTAAATATTGCTCTTATCAGGGCTGATCAACTTAATACAATAGAGGTGATTGTGTTGTAAGTTGTTATCTAGAAACACAACTTTCAAAAGACCGAAAACAGAACTGTGGAGCAAATAAGATTTAGGATTTGAAATCCCATTGTTTATGAACGTAGCCTTGAACAAGATTTTTATAACAGGATAAGGTGGATTTGTGTATACTAAATGATTAAAAAGATAAGTTAATTGGAATATGATACGCGAACTATTATTTTGTAATTGATAAAGCAACAAATTGGAGAGTTTTTTTGCGAGGTGATTATACACAATTTATTTAGCAGTTACAATTTATGGACGCTGTGTGTTACGGAGTGTAAAACAATAACATGCTCAAACTATTTAATTAATATGTTTGTGAGTCACGTCATCTTGCCTGCCTAAGGAAACAAACACTCACTATCACCCCGTTTCAGCAACAACAACCTTCACTATCACCCCGCTTCTGCAACAACAACCTTCACTATCACCCCGTTTCTGTAACAGCAACCTTCACTATCACCCCGCTTCTGCTACAGCAACCTTCACTATCACCCCGCTTCTGCTACAGCAACCTTCACTATCACCCCGCTTCTGCTACAGCAACCTTCACTATCACCCCGCTTCTGCTACAGCAACCTTCACTATCACCCCGCTTCTGCTACAGCAACCTTCACTATCACCCCGTTTCTGCTACAGCAACCTTCACTATCACCCCGCTTCTGCTACAGCAACCTTCACTATCACCCCGCTTCTGCTACAGCAACCTTCACTATCACCCCGTTTCTGCTACAACAACCTTCACTATCACCCCGTTACAGCAACAACCTTCACTATCACCCCGTTTCTGCAACAGCAACCTTCACTATCACCCCGTTTCTGCTACAACAACCTTCACTATCACCCCGTTTCTGCTACAACAACCTTCACTATCACCCCGTTTCTGCAAGAACAACCATCACTATCACCAACTCTCATCTACCACCCTTATAACTACCTCCCTCACCATAATCACCATGGCCTCCTTCCCTCCCAACCACCGCCACCAACACCAGCCTGAGGCTCTCATTAACCAGCCAATAAGTGTTGTCACACAGTCAAGGCTTGAAAAAAGGATGCCATAGAATATCTTCACCAATTTCCCACAAATTACACTTTACATGAAAACCTTTTTTAATGTCCACCACCAGACATTTATCCCCCGTCCCACGGTCAAACAAAAGGCACAATCTGATATGAACAATATGAGGAGAAACTTTTTGATTTTTTTTGTCATTCGAGTGTCTGGAAAGTCAATCAAGGGCCACCGGGGCCGTCAACATCATTAGCCTCTTAGACGTGTTAACCTCTTTTACGACACAGGGAGAGGAGAGAGAGGGGGGGGGTCGTTGGCGTGGGGTGGGGTTAGTGGGGTGGGGTGGGGTGGGGGAAAGGCAGGTTACGAAGAACATAATCTGGGTGGGGGAAGTAATAAGGGAGGCCAATGGGTAGGTAGGTTAGAGGTTTGGGTAGGAATTATTATTATTTTTTTAGTTTAGTTTATTATGCACCCCATGCCCATCTTGTGGGCGGTAGTGGAAAGTGTTACAGAGGCACATAATGGGCTCAGGGACTGAACCCCACAATTCATTTAGCTAAACAAGTTACAATCTTGATGAGCTAGTTACAAAATACAGTAAAAATCGACACAACAACAATGGGTTCGAGATCGACCACAAGTACAGTTTCTAAGTTAAGCAACTGACATATGTGGAGAGCTAGTGTCACAATTGATATGTTTGTCCTGCACACCGCCCCCCATCCAGTGGGCAGCGGTGGATAGGATTTGTTCATTTGATGCATCACGCTATTGTGATTTCTGTGTGTAATGTGTAATTAGGTTACAATCACTTAGTTACTACCTACAGTTAGCAAACTGGGGATATTTGGATGGGGGGTAGTAAGAAAGACAAGGTTTGTGTAACTAATGCATGTGGAACCGGTGATGGGCGTTGCTTTGAGTCAAGTTGGAGGAAGGGAAACGTTATACTGTGAGAGTAGGGTGAGGGAGAGAGAAAGACTGGGAGGAAGAGGCTATGAAGGCTCAAAACAAACCTAAGAACGTGAATAATGCAATGTATACACCATTATCTATGTAAATTTAAATATGTTTGTATGTTAAGAAAATTCTTATCAGTGTGTCTTAAAATTATATATATTTTTTAATTATGCTCTTTGCGATTCACAGAATATGTAAATTACTGTAAATTTATGATTTATTTTGCTCACGTAAGTCTCACACTCTAAAATTGATAGATTTTTGGAGTGTTACTTCACTCCAAGAATCTCCTCCACACGAGGAGATGATGACCCACCTACCACCATCTACAACCACCACGCACTCACCCCTACCACCACCACCAACCTCTATGCTCTACCACCACCCAACTTCCTTTACCACCTCCCACAATCCCCTACCACTACTTCCCTACCAACACAATTTACCAATCACCCACTCCCTACTCTACCAGCACATATTCCTACCACCACATGTCAGGTTGGCCGAGCGGTCTAAGGCGCCAGATTTAAGCTCTGGTACTCGCAAGAGTGCGTGGGTTCGAACCCCACACCTGACACACAACTGGGAATATTTTTACCTGTTCAACCAGGCTGTGATTCGTACGTCAGGCTGCGAGCAGCCGCGTCCAACAGCCTGGTTGATCAGTCCAGCAACCAGGAGGCCTGGTCGACGACCGGGCCACGGGGACGCTAAGCCCCGGAAGTACCTCAAGTTAACCTCAAGGTAATCCCCCCTCCCTACCCTACCAGCACATATTACCACCACCCCCCCTCCCTACCAGCACATACTACCACCACCCCCCTCCCTACCAGCACACACTACACCCCCTCCCTACCAGCACACACTACCCCCCCCCCCCCACCTCCTACAACATACCAGACAACTTTCCACATTATTAGTAAACTCTGGTGATAACTATCTCCATCATCTTAACTCCGACCAAATGAATTTTAGTTCTCGATTTGGAAAGTTGTTGAATACCAAGAGGTTGTCAGTGTGGTGAGGGGAGGTGGTGATGACTTGTGGTGAGAGGTGGTGGTATCAGTGGTGAGAGGTGGTGGTGTCAGTGGTGAGAGGTGGTGGTATCAGTGGTGAGAGGTGGTGGTATCAGTGGTGAGAGGTGGTGGTATCAGTGGTGAGAGGTGGTGGTATCAGTGGTGAGAGGTGGTGGTGTCAGTGGTGAGAGGTGGTGGTATCAGTGGTGAGAGGTGGTGGTGTCAGTGGTGAGAGGTGGTGGTATCAGTGGTGAGAGGTGGTGGTATCAGTGGTGAGAGGTGGTGGTATCAGTGGTGAGAGGTGGTGGTATCAGTGGTGAGAGGTGGTGGTATCAGTAGTGTTGTCATCTTATTTCATGATGCACATCTGACTCTCTTCTCTCATCTCTGTTGATGTGAACAATAAAATGATTGTTCATCTGTTGCTTAAAGGATCATCAGCCCATACAGTGACCTTTTGTGCCAACACCAGCGAGCTGGGAGTTTTATCCCTCTCGTGTAAGTTTCTTTATGGTAGCCATTCACTGACCCATAGTGCCAACAATAGTGGGTTGTGGGTTTTTCTCCTTCAGTTTAGTTGGTTTGTTGAATGTTTACAGAAGTGATGGGTTCAGTAATGTAATGTCTGTATTTTAGGTATTATTACTTAAAGGTTTTTATTAATCATTTATTATTTTTATTAATATATTTCGAGTAAAATATCATTATAGGTTGATGAGTAAGTTAGTTTCACGTACATCTAAAGAATGACATGCCTTCAGCCTATAATTATTAACACCTTTATTGGCATAATTAATACACGGTTTTGTCTAGTCTGAGTAATTTAATTAAATCTTATTATAGTGAGGATGGTGCTCGTATTCACAGTCACACAAGACAGAAATTCAGACACAAAAAAACAATAGGTCTAAATTGTAGATTGAAGCATATATAGTGCATGAGGTTACAATCTACTACATTAAACATTATACATGTTTCAATTCTAATTACAAATTACGAATTTGTAATTGCAACTTTCTATTGTTCACTATCACACAAGGCAGCGATGCATTCATAGGTGATGCAGTTTAAAAGACTAATAAATTAATACAATTCTCGTTCGTTGTCGGAAAATCCGACACCATTTAATATCATACAGATAATAGCTGTATTACCAACAAGTTACCCATAGAAAACGTAACTTGTAGTGGAATTACCGTCTAAAGAAAACGGGATATCATCACCACATACTATTATAATTCACCACCTATTATGGTGGGAATTATTCTTAAATACATTAGTCTTTGGACTTTACCATCATAAAAACATCTTATATAAATTAACTTAATTATCAATATTAAAGTAGAGTAAATGTGACCCTTCTATCACTTTCTGAAATTTGGACAAAGTAGGCCAGGCGTCAGAAGGAGGAAGGGGCAGCCATTGTTGTTTATTGAGACCAGAGGCTCACACGGGAGCAAATTCGGCTCCTGTTAAATTTACTTGGACGTAGTGTTATGGAAACCAGAAGTGTACCATTATCAACACGCTGTCTACAAATCAAGTTAAGTGTTCTTTCCGAAACCCATGTATCTTCATTTATGGCCATTAATGTCATTATATAGGGTGACCCGGTTAGATCACATGGAAGCCTCAAACTAAAGGTAATTAAGCCAGGTCTTCATGTTCCATGTACTGTTTTCTCTGATATACTTGTCATATATAGGTATCTGGCTTCACAGCTAGCGCACTTTTGACAGGTCAAGACGAGGATGCAAGATTATGTGCACCAGTTACTGGGTGATAGAAGCTACCTCAAAGAGGATAATTTGGTGTCTACACCCTAGTTATACCTGGTGGACTAACCTGCTGTACTATAAGATAAGGAACCTCATCAATGTATGTAGCTATTACTGTAGTTTGATTGGCTGCATATATATTAATTTAATAACCCCCCCCCTAATGTGTAGAGGATCGATTTGTGAGATTATGAGATTATTGCAGAAATACAGTCCACTTATCATTATACAAATTGCTATCGAAGTATACAAATTAACGTAAATATAAATTCATATAAATTAAATAAATATAAATCTCACAGGTCGGTTCCCACATTATTTGGACCTTCGGAACCGGAATATTCGGTCCTTTGAACCCACATTTGGTCATCTTAGTACCGGATGAACCAGTTATCCAGTGGATTCATTAAATATTCTAGTGCAGTGTTATTTAAACAAAGCCAGCAGTCAAGACGGCAGCGTAGCCTCGAGGGAGCTCAGGAGCCTCCCTCAGCCCAGTTCAGCTTCGTCAGCGGTTTCATGCACACCCACAGATATTTGGTGGCGTGTTATTTCGTGAAATGACAGCGCTAATATAGAATCCAGCCAAATTAGTGACTGTGTCTTCGCGAGATTGTTCACGGATTTCGTGGTGTTACATTTCGCGAGAGATTATCTACGAATTTTGTGGACTTTATTTCGCGAGGTCACTAATAATATTTAATACTTCTAGATAATATTAGAAGTTTCATAGAGGCTAATTAAGAGGCTATTATCAATAATTGTGTATATTATTTCTCCAAAATAGAGAATTATTTAATATATATTGCACTAGTGATCACAATATAATATTTACTAATTGCCAACCCACAACAGGGTAGGATATTAACCATTGACTAGTTGAACTATTATCGTTCATCCTAGTCCCATTATTACCATAGTCAGTTGTACTATATTGATTAACCTAACACCATTAATGAATGGTCCAGACCCTATTTTGGGTGTAATTTTTATCAACTCGAGTTGAGTTGTATATATAATAATTTACTTATGATCATTACACCTTTGAGTGATTAATTAGTGTCTCTACCATCCTAGGGTGATATAGAAGAGCTAACCTAAAGGTACTTCCAGTGACACTGGTTTATCACTCAAATCATTAGTGTGTATGATTGTATATATATATAATGTGTATTAATTTTAAGTGCTAACCTCTAGTAGAGGTAGGATTATTGCCTAGTGAGTGCATTTTACCCTAGGCTACCATTAGAGCTTGTTCAGTATTATGAGCAGCCCAAGTACAAGTCCCACAAGGCTTCACCAACTAGCCAGTATGGATAATGCAGGGAGAATGAAAAGAACCCTTGCAGGTCTTAAAGGCCACTTAACAAGACAGATCAAGAAATGTGAAGATTTGTCACAACAATCAACAATTGATTATGCTGACCTGGAAAGCTATTATCAAGCAGCTGCAGGTAAATTTGAGCAAATCAAATGCCAAATGGCTGTCCTTGTGGGGACAGACTACTACCATCGATTCATCGGTAGCCCTACTAAATATCAGGGTATAACCATGTTAAACTCTGCAGGAGGTAAATTACTCTCAGGCCCAGTATCAAGCCTGAGGAGACCTATGCCTGCAGATAAACAATACCAGTAGAAATCTAAATTTGTCAGCTGATTATATTTCTCCAGTAGCATTATACTAAGGAGATTACAGTTGACTATACCAACAGAGGTTGATGTTAGTATCATCATTTAAAGCTGGAGATGAGTTCATGAGGCCTCAGTGGCAAATCAGTGAACAGTAGCTAAAACAGCTACAAGTCACTGCGACCAATGTCACTGAACCCACTGCAGTCTCAGAACCATACTTTACTTTAATGATGAGCTATTCAATCTTCTGAATCAATTAACTAAATTAAACCCCAATAAATCTGATGACTGATTTGATACATTTATTATTTAATCAAGATGTATTCCATGGGCCTCAGTGTTTATATATCAGTGACCAGTTACCTGAAGAAACTTCAAGTTATATCTAATGTCACTGATCTCACTGCAGTCCCTGAATCATACTTGACTGTAGTACTTGATCACATCCAGTCTTCTGGGTTAAATAATATGTAATAAGGCTTGAATATTAGCCTTTCAAGAGTTGACAGGGAAATGAAATTGCATTAGACTTCTAACCCCTGCAACTCTAGTACGGGACATCCGTCCTGTACGAACAGACACACAAATGTGTGATTACTAACTACTAACATCAAATTAATGTAATAATTCGATGGAGGAGTATCGGTGTTCGTCTGTTCTAATCAGGACTTCGACCCGTGAGCAGCCCCCTGGGGAATTATGTCGGAAAATCCGACACCATTTAATATCATACAGATAATAGCTGTATTACCAACAAGTTACCCATAGAAAACGTAACTTGTAGTGGAATTACCGTCTAAAGAAAACGGGATATCATCACCACATACTATTATAATTCACCACCTATTATGGTGGGAATTATTCTTAAATACATTAGTCTTTGGACTTTACCATCATAAAAACATCTTATATAAATTAACTTAATTATCAATATTAAAGTAGAGTAAATGTGACCCTTCTATCACTTTCTGAAATTTGGACAAAGTAGGCCAGGCGTCAGAAGGAGGAAGGGGCAGCCATTGTTGTTTATTGAGACCAGAGGCTCACACGGGAGCAAATTCGGCTCCTGTTAAATTTACTTGGACGTAGTGTTATGGAAACCAGAAGTGTACCATTATCAACACGCTGTCTACAAATCAAGTTAAGTGTTCTTTCCGAAACCCATGTATCTTCATTTATGGCCATTAATGTCATTATATAGGGTGACCCGGTTAGATCACATGGAAGCCTCAAACTAAAGGTAATTAAGCCAGGTCTTCATGTTCCATGTACTGTTTTCTCTGATATACTTGTCATATATAGGTATCTGGCTTCACAGCTAGCGCACTTTTGACAGGTCAAGACGAGGATGCAAGATTATGTGCACCAGTTACTGGGTGATAGAAGCTACCTCAAAGAGGATAATTTGGTGTCTACACCCTAGTTATACCTGGTGGACTAACCTGCTGTACTATAAGATAAGGAACCTCATCAATGTATGTAGCTATTACTGTAGTTTGATTGGCTGCATATATATTAATTTAATAACCCCCCCCCTAATGTGTAGAGGATCGATTTGTGAGATTATGAGATTATTGCAGAAATACAGTCCACTTATCATTATACAAATTGCTATCGAAGTATACAAATTAACGTAAATATAAATTCATATAAATTAAATAAATATAAATCTCACAGGTCGGTTCCCACATTCGTCATTCTTTTATATGGACAGGCAAATTTAGGATAAATTATTAGGATGGCTTTCAATATACCAGATTGAATGAAATAGTTACATAGTTGATTGTACGATAGCCAAGTTCTAAAATATTAACAGTTTTACATTCAACAATGTAGTGTTCGAGTGAATTATTTAATGGTTTGTCACAAGCTGAGCCACTACCAGAATATTCTGCTAGCGGCTCAGCTTCACTAACTTGCCATTAACCAAGACGAATTGGCGCAATGACTTCATTACACTGTCTGGTCCGATTACTGTGTTGACCATACACACACACACATACCTATTATTATAAAAAATTACCATAGGTTTTAATACTGAAGCTTTCAGGCCTTTAGACATAGCTAAGTTCTTCTAAATCTGAAATAATCTCATTTGTTTGTTTTTAATAAATGTAACTTACAGTTACAGTTATTAAAAACCTACACTACCTGTAAGCTCTACCTTTTTTTTTTTTTTGTTTTTTTTGAGATATATACAAGAGTTGTTACATTCTTGTACAGCCACTAGTACGCGTAGCGTTTCGGGCAAGTCCTTAATCCTATGGTCCCTGGAATACGATCCCCTGCCGCGAAGAATCGTTTTTTCATCCAAGTACACATTTTACTGTTGTGTTAAACAGAGGCTGCAGTTAAGGAATTGCGCCCAGTAAATCCTCCCCGGCCAGGATACGAACCCATGACATAGCGCTCGCGGAACGCCAGGCGAGTGTCTTACCACTACACCACGGAGACTGCTTAAAGCCACCTGAGTCACCTGAGTCAAAGACTGCTGAGTCACCTTCATGACTCTAATTTGCCTATTCCATACCTATGCACTGTAACGTTAAATGTTGTCCTCAATTAAACTGTCTCTTTGAAGCGTTATCATTATTTCTAGGCAAATGAGAACAGTAACTAAAGAACGCTTTCCAACATAAATATGCGTCTGACCTTACCCCTATCCCTCATGAGCACGGAGAATACAATTCCATACGATATAACTCCAATAATCAGTCAACCAGGACAGAAGAAGAGGTGCAAAGCACCGTCCACCATATGATCAAGAATGCAGAAACTATGTGAGTTCCTGAACATGCCACCACTAAACATCAGACTACAACAGCAAGCCAACAGAGTGGGGAACAGGATCGAAATGTTAGAAGATCTAATGCTAAAAAGATTACTCCGAGAGGAGGCGCCCACTACCACAGCTGGAGGCCCAAGAGTTTGCATCTACTCGATGATAATTAAGCCTCACAATACATAGCTTCATGATGAAATACATTCTAGGATCCTCTCTCCTCAATAGAGACCCTTAAACATAATATCAAAACATGCACTGAAGCATCAGAGTGTGTATTGATGTGAATGGTACACAGTAATCATCTACAGGCAGCCAAATATGTTGAAACACATAAAAACCTTACCCACACTCGCAGCTCGCTGAAAAAGAGAACAAACTTCAGCTACCAAACACACACACACACACACACACACACACACACACACACACACACACCGTGTCCCATTTGCTATTGTTATTCATCCTATATTTCCCATTTCTAATCTTTTTCATAATCTGCACCTCAACACCACCTTTACACCCCCCCCTCCCCACTAAAGGTGGCCACAAACACGCCCACTCGGACACTCATGCCTCTATGAGTACACCTTCACTATGGACACGTGTACTCTACCATCGGTGAATAATCTTTCTACATCGCACAACATGATGAAGAAAACAAAGCCGAAACACAAAATAGAAAGACAGACGCAAACATTCTGTAGCCTATAGCACATTGTAAAAAAAAAGATGACACAATTCTCTCCGAATGAGAGAACACATATACTCAAAACCGAGGACGTATATTGCAAGAAATATTCGTGTTTACCGAAACAGGATCGTGCCTATAGTTCCAACCCCTCCACCACCACCACCAACAACAAAGACCGCTTGTCTCCTGCTGCCACCATTGCCTCGTCCACCCGTCCCCTCTCGCACTCTATCTATCATGAAGGAGCCCTAATGCTTCTCTCTCCCTCACTTCCCACAAACATTTTATTCCATTGCGAACTCGAGGGGTCCGGCCAGGAAGAGGTGGTGCTGGAGCCCTTCCCCCTCACGGTGATAGCACCTCCTCCTGCACCACCACTAGCACCAGCAGCAACGCCTTCTCTTTTATTGGAGGGATCAAAGATGCGAATATGTTTTATTTTTGTATTTTTGTCCTATTGCAACTCTGATGGTTGTAGCGATTGTCCTAGGTGTCCAAGGGGCTCTGTTGTTCCTATTTTCTGCTCCCCCAATACAGTCGGTGTGATGTTATAGTTTACGTGTATATACATAGGTACTGTGTGTGTGTGTGTGTGTGTGTGTGTGTGTGTGTGTGTGTGTGTGTGTGTTTTATGAAGCAACTTTTTTCTCTGGGCGAGACGCGTGGCTGCCCATCACATATTTTGATACACGAGTTTTATATTTACATTTTTCTTTTCTTCAGCTGCATTTTCACACACTAGACATATCTTAGTGTATTAGATATGAAGGACGTCTTCCACCATCTAAAACTGGGTGTGAGAAACGACATCTAGACACATAATAGAAGAAAGAACAAGTGAGTGAGTGAGTGAGTGAGTGAGTGAGTGAGTGAGTGAGTGAGGGAGGGAGGGAGGTTGTTGGTAGGGAGGGTGGGTAAGTGTTCCTGTCAGGTGTGGTTGAGTGGTTCACTACGTTGTCTGGTCGTGACGGCGTCTGTTGAATACCTGTGTCCAAGCCCTCCGATTAAGAGCCCTGCCGACGTCTTCATTATGAATCAACATTGGGCCACGACAGCTGCCAACACCCCCTCCTGCCTCACCACCTCCTACCAGCATCACCACAACCACCTCCTACCAGCATCACCACAACCACCTCCCTACCAGCATCACCTCATCCACCACTACTGGCATAACCTCAACCACTATTACAAGCATAACCACACGAACTACTAGAATCACCACAGCGACCACTACCAGCCTCGCGACACCGCCTATTCTCTCGAGAGTCCACAACGTCCCTAAACTGATGTACTAAGTTACCCGAAACTAACCGAACAGAAGACCCACGAAAATAAATCAGAACATTACGACAATTTTCAGAGCCGCTGTGGTTCTTGGTACATCAGTTTTTGGCCGTAGGGGATTTATACAGCAAAATAAGATATACTATTCGAGAAGATATTAGTAGCATGTCTACAACCACAACCAACCTAACCACAACTTTCATTACCACATCTAGTAATCACCACAATCATTATACCACCCTCATTTCAGCCACCACCACGATCATCCCCCACAACCACTACCAGCATCATGACAACGACTATACTATATAGCATCACCACAACCACCATCACCTTCACTACAACCACAACCAGCATCACACTAACCAACATCAACTTCACAACACCCACAGTCATTTAACCCTGTCTATAGGGGACAGACGAAAATATATGAATGATGATTAACACGGCAATTTGTCTTTGCAAAAGCAATTCAGTCACCTGTTTGTGGAGGACTAAAAACATATTCTGATAATCATTTTATATAAATGGTCAAGTCTGCGGTGGGAAAACCCACAAGCATCATCACAACCATGATGAATCTCACCACCACCACTACCACCATTACCACCACCACCACCACCACTACCACCATTACCACCACCACCACCACCACTACCATTACCACCACCACCACCACTACCATTACCACCACCACCACCACCACCAACACTACCACCACCACCACCACCATCCCTACCACATCTTCCACCATCACCACAGCCAAACTGATTGACAAATACATTTATCTGGTTGAACGGGGGTTATTGTTTTAGATTAATCTGCTCGGAATAATAAGTTCCAAGTAGCACGGGCTATGGTGAGCCCGTGGTGGACTTACCTGGCACAGGAGCGGGGCTATAACTGCCAGGTGAATCGTAAGAATTTTACTGGTTCTGGTGATAATAATACTTTTTTAACCATAGGACTAGGGTTATAAACTCAGTTCAACTCCAGTAGGATGAATTAAATTGGTGGTGGAAAGTCTCTGTGGCTCAATAGGCCCTCAGAATGTGTATCAATAGGATGAAGACACTTAGTTTGTCTTATATCCTTTGTTCAAAATAACAGCTTCCCGTGCCTGACTGAACTGTCTTGCGGGTTTCCGGAGAACGCAAATCTTTACCACATGTAAGAGGAGTTCCTATCTGGGAAGACATTACAACCAACTTCGCCACAACCACTACCACCAACCCCACGAGGAGCACTACAAGCGTCACTATAACCAACACTGCAACTTCCAACTGTTGCAAGAATAATGGCAATGAGACCAAGTACCACAGCCAGTCTAGCCACTACTACCACCCACCCAGCCTCAACCACCACCAACCCTGCCCCAACCACCACCAACCACCCCTCAACAACCACCAACCCGGCCCCATTCACTACTAACCTATCCTACTAACCTACTAAGACTATTCCCCACATGCATAACAAATCCGAGCTGGGAAAACCCCACAAACATGAACATAAAATAAAGGCCAATTTTCATCCTCAGGGTACAAGTATTGTGGAGAAAACTGACTCGTATTATTAATTTATAAATACTAATAAATATTAATTTATTAATCTGGTGGACCAACCAACAGATGGTCCACCAGCACCGTCAATGCCAGACCAGCCGACAAAATCCTCTTCACTAGAGGCCGAGAAGTCCCCATGGCAAATCCAAGCGTCACCCTGTCAGTGGCAAACCACCACCAGCAGGGCAACCAGCAATCTTCTAACATAAACACTAGCCAGGAGCGGAGACACCTCAAGAGCGTCCGACCCGTCCGGTGGTTGCCACTGAACTCCCGAATGTTGTTGTTGTTATAGATTCAGCTACTCGGAACCAGTTCCAAGTAGCACGGGCTATGGTGAGCCCGTAGTGGACTTACCTGGCACAGGAGCGGTGCGCTGCGAACTCCCGGATGATAATACAAACTGATACTCCTTGTAGATGAAGCCAGTGTCTTCCCAAGTCACGTGCTTTACCAGGTAATTGTTATTAATTCTTCTTCCCTTCAATTTCACCTGTCAAAGGGCACATACACAATAATACTCATAACTTATATATGACAGCTGTATCAGGGGGAATATTGTAATTTATTAGATAAGATTTAATTAATAATTTCCCTGTTTGAATGGTTCGCCACGCGTTCTAACCGGTATTCAGTAATCTATTATTACTGGCCAACAATCGCTAGATAGAACTGGAATCGGATACAGAACACTTCCCTTGTTGATGACGAAGATCGTGCTGATAACGGGACGTTTTTGGTCCCGTAACTCTACGTCTAGGCGGGAAATAATTGTGGAAATTATTCTGCTCCAGCGAGACTTGATGTTTATGTAAAATTTTAATGGCGTCTGCCTCCTGAAAGACCAGACACATGTCAGCAAGGCAGACCAACCAGCCAATCATAACCCTTTCCGTATTTCCCCATTTCTAAACTTTTCCCTTTATTTACACCTCTCCATCTTCTTTACTCAAAAAGAAAACAAACTAAATTATTTCCCAGCATCTTCTCCCCTCCCCTCAGACTCCCCTTCCTTCCTTCGCCTCCCCTCGGTCCCTCCCCTTACCTTAGGTACGGATGTACAAGTGATATGGATGTGTGAGGCATTAACCCCAGCGAAGGAAATCCCGGTCACTCTTTAACGCTAACGGAAATTAAACTCAAAAAAGGGATTTAAAATGCATATCTTCTCGTTACTTACGTGGCGAGGGATTTACCGTGGCACCGTTGAGGGAGTTGCCGGGGGGGGGGGGGCTGATCGAGGGGGGGTATGGTTCCCCTGCCGGGGCTGTCTTGGGAGTGCCAGTACTCTCCACGTCCCACTCCCCAGCCACGTCAGTACTCTCCACACGCCCCCACCCCAGCCACACCAGTACTCTCCACACCCCCAGCAAGGATGACAGTTGAAAAAAAATTCCCTACAGTCCATGTGGAGGATTCGAACCTGTACCCCGGGTACTCCCAACCACACATCCTAAACCACTAGGGCACGAAATGCTGAAAGTAATACAACCTGGGATTCAACTGAATCTTGTAGGGTTCCTGAGGTTTTCCCTGAAACCTAATGGGGGTTTCACTGATTGCCCCTCCCCCCCCCTCATACACCCATGCTGTGGTATGCTGTGATGAAAGGAATGAATATGCTGTGACCACAACGCTTGTCTTCAAACTCACGAAGACGCTGGTGATGAAAAATTGGCAGTAAAGGCTACGATTTTGTATTATTTTTAAAGCACAAATAAAGAACAACAGTAGTAAAGAATGTCGATGACAAACGATGAGAGTAAAGTCCAATAAGAATAATTCTGCGAGTGCTAATAATAAAGATTAAATACATAGTGTTAAATAAAATTAATAAAACAGTAGCAGAATATTGGAAGGAATATGATATGAGGAGAGCTTGTGTAGTGTGTATAGCAGGGGGTGATGGGAGGGATGGACGAAGTGAGAGAGATGGATAGTGTTGGCGGATACAAGCTGCTAGGAACTAATGATATATCCACACATGCTGGTGGTCCAGGTTTGATTGGGGAGTGCACCAGGGAGGGAGAGAGAGAGAGAGAGAGAGAGAGAGAGAGAGAGAGAGAGAGAGAGAGAGAGAGAGAGAGAGAGAGAGAGAGAGAGAGTGAGAGAGAAAAGATGAGGGTGGAAAAGGACCTGAATAGGGTGGTATGATGGCGTTAGAAGGGCGGCATGAGGGTGACACTATTGGGCTGGCAAGAGACGGTTATATGGTTTTCACTATCCATAGTCGGGGCCGGTTAAGGCGAACAAACCTGAGCCTCGACTCACTGATCGGGCCCCTCTTGCCGAGTCCTCAGCTCAGACGTGGGAACCGGACGTGTGCTTCTCTGTATGATAAGGTATGATGTGTATGACGGTATGATGTATCAATAAGCTGTGTTTTGGAGGGTCGAGCGAGCTGAGTACACATTAACTAACGACTCACAAATTTTGGTTTAGTATTACTAAAACATTTCGGCAACTGTAGTTAAACTTCCAGATTAACTCAGCCTGACGAGGAGATTAACGAATTAATACGGCTGGATATTGACCTTATGTCAAGACTTCAAACCCAAGGTACTGACGTAACCGCGGCCCCTTTACGGGTTACCATTACGGGATAGTGGTTCTGGGATCCCACTGAGGAACACCATTACGGGATAGAGCTGCTAGAAACACACACAAAAACCATTCTGTACTTCTCATACTGAAACCTGTAATCTGCCCCCCTCATCCTTCCCCGTCACTACTGTGGAATCAGTGTATTGCCTTCTTAAACAAGTTCCTGGTAATGTACATAATTATCTTCCGCTTTAATATACACGAAGACTCGAGAGGAAGAGCCTTCGCCTTGTCAAACATTTTGGCAAATATTCCCAGGAACTCTTGTGATGTTCATTATTCATTTCCTCCTACGCAATCTTCACTCATTCCCGTCCTCCTTGCCCGATAGACTTTAATCAAGAGTATTCCTCGGAGATAGACTCGATACAAAAGGATAATTTCCTGTGATTCTTTGAGTCATGTGTGTAGCAATATGAGGAGCCCTGACAATGAAGTTTGTTTACTGATGCGCTTATCATTGCGTTTTTGTTTATTTTATGCAGACGCTCTGTTGTGTCATGCAAACAGTCTTATTTCCGGTGAACACAATGTTATGTTTGTGAGCTAAAGTTAACTGAAACTAACAAATTATGATGTGCGGAAGAACAGTAATGATGATTTCCTGTAAAATAATTAGACGGAATGTTCAAAATGTTTTCAGGTTATCTTAATGGTGCTTCTCTTCCTGAGGTTATCTTGAGATGATTTCGGGGCTTTAGTGTCCCCGCGGCCCGGTCCTCGACCAGGCCTCCACCCCCAGGAAGCAGCCCGTGACAGCTGACTAACACCCAGTTACCTATTTTACTGCTAGGTAACAGGGGCATAGGGTGAAAGAAACACTGTGCTCATTGTTTCTCTCCGGCGCCCGGGATCGATCCCGGGACCACAGGATCACAAGTCCAGCGTGCTGTCCGCTCGGCCGACCGGTTCCCTCCGTGCTGTGCGAATTTGCTGGACATTTAGAATTGAATCACACGTCACCAAACCAAATGTGACACATGACATACTGTACCGTTTTCTGTTTTGGGTCCTCTGGTAGGTTAGGATATTGGCAATTTAGTACGACAGTTTCTTGACGTTGAGAAACCTTAGGACAGCCGGGGCCTACACCAATCGGGTGCTCTCTGAGTATCACACGAGCTCACCTCACCTCCTCATTGGTCACTTCTGCCTAAGAAGTAATCTTGCTTTATCACATCCAGGATACCACTTACGGGCTATTCAAGCCCGTGCCACCTCTTGGGTATCTTAATCTTCATTAATCAATCAAATCCCGGGCGCCAGGTGGCGTCAGCGTCCCTCCCAAATTTCGGCGCGAATCTCTGAGCAGCCATGTTGGATAAATGACTAGGCTTCTCCCGCAAAAACGTAAAGCATTAACTAATTCAAAATTCTCGTTTTCTGCCGCCATATAAGCATGGGACACTCTTACAATTGTATAGTTAGAAGTATGACTTGCGGTGTATACGGACGGCACACGTAACAGTGAACGGAGATGTACAGTCAGAGAACGGTGCCCCATCGTCTCACCCTGCTAAGGGTTCGAACCCGGGTCGTTTTCACTTACAAACATAGTAAGTTTATCTGTATATCCATAATCATGAAAATATATAAATCGCACGTAAGTATAATTTCATTATCTGTACGAATGCTAACATTTTTTTGCTGCGTGCCACTGTGTGTGTGCTGTACATGCGTGTGTAAGGTGCGCATGCGTGTGTGTTACGCATGTGTGTGTAAGGTGCGTGCTTTCGTGCGTATATTTAGCTGCAAAATAAACACCTCTGCATGCGCGCGCAGACGCCGCCGCCTTCACGATCGAGCAGGGATAAAACTTTGATCTTTGGAGACATAGAAAGTTAGATTGTGTTGGCAGCGCTGGGCAGGTCATGCTGCTCTCTGGGATACCCCTACCAGCGCCACACCCAGGACACCGGCGCCACACCCAGGACACCAGCGCCACACCCAGGACACCAGCGCCACACCCAGGACACCAGCGCCACACCCAGGACACCGGCGCCACACCCAGGACACCAGTGCCACACCCAGGACACCAGAGCCACACCCAGGACACCAGCGCCACACCCAGGACACCGGCGCCACACCCAGGACACCAGCGCCACACCCAGGACACCGGCGCCACACCCAGGACACCGGCGCCACACCCAGGACACCAGTGCCACACCCAGGACACCAGAGCCACACCCAGGACACCAGCGCCACACCCAGGACACCGGCGCCACACCCAGAACACCAGCGCCACACCCAGGACACCGGCGCCACACCCAGGACACCGGCGCCACACCCAGGACACCAGTGCCACACCCAGGACACCAGAGCCACACCCAGGACACCAGTGCCACACCCAGGACACCGGCGCCACACCCAGGACACCAGTGCCACACCCAGGACACCAGTGCCACACCCAGGACACCAGTGCCACACCCAGGACACCAGTGCCACACCCAGGACACCAGTGCCACACCCAGGACACCAGTGCCACACCCAGGACACCAGCGCCACACCCAGGACACCGGCGCCACACCCAGGACACCAGCGCCACACCCAGGACACCAGTCCCGCCAAACACACACCGAAACTACGACGTTGGTACAACGTTCGAACAAGTTTTAACACCACCTAACCAGGTATAACAACCAATATAGCAAGTTGTAACAACGTTCTAATACGTCATAAACACGTTAAGCCAAGATGTAACAACTTTATTACAAGTTTTAATAAGCGGAAAATAGAGACAGTTTCGGTTTGTGTTTCCAGGGGTGCCACACCCAGGACACCGGCGCCACACCCAGTACACCAGCGCCACACCCGGGACACCAGCGCCACACCCAGGACACCAGCGCCACACCCAGGACACCGGCGCCACACCCAGGACACCAGCGCCACACCCAGGACACCAGTGCCACACCCAGGACACCAGTGCCACACCCAGGACACCAGTGCCACACCCAGGACACCAGCGCCACACCCAGGACACCAGCGCCACACCCAGGACACCGGCGCCACACCCAGGACACCGGCGCCACACCCAGGACAACAGTGCCACACCCAGGACACCAGTGCCACACCCAGGACACCAGTGCCACACCCAGGACACCAGTGCCACACCCAGGACACCAGTGCCACACCCAGGACACCAGCGCCACATCCGGGACACCAGCGCCACACCCGGGACACCAGCGCCACACCCGGGACACCAGCGCCACACCCGGGACACCGGCGCCACACCCAGGACACCGGCGCCACACCCAGGACACTAGCGCCACACCCAGGACACCAGCGCCACACCCAGGACACCAGCGCCACACCCAGGACACCAGCGCCACACCCAGGACACCAGCGCCACACCCAGGACACCAGCGCCACACCCAGGACACCAGCGCCACACCCAGGACACCAGTGCCACACCCAGGACACCAGTGCCACACCCAGGACACCAGTGCCACACCCAGGACACCAGCGCCACACCCAGGACACCAGTGCCACACCCAGGACACCAGTGCCACACCCAGGACACCGGCGCCACACCCAGGACACCAGTGCCACACCCAGGACACCAGTGCCACACCCAGGACACCAGCGCCACACCCAGGACACCAGTGCCACACCCAGGACACCAGTGCCACACCCAGGACACCGGCGCCACACCCAGGACACCAGCGCCACACCCAGGACACCAGTGCCACACCCAGGACACCGGCGCCACACCCAGGACACCGGCGCCACACCCAGGACACCAGTGCCACACCCAGGACACCAGCGCCACACCCAGGACACCACCTGGGTGTCCTGGGTGTCCCAGGACACCACCTGGGTGTGACGCTGGGTGTACAGGAGTAGATTATTTCCGTTTCTTATTACCGGGATCACAGCTTTCCCTGGAACACGACACGGCAATAGGTTTACTACCAAGTCCCTGATGACTGTTGTGGGAACAGGAGTGAATAGTTACGGAATAGTTCCAAGTCATTCCTCCCAAGGTTTGAAACCAGGCGACTTAGTGTGTGTGTTATTTGGGCAGTGTGAGTGCATAGTGACCATCCCTAGGATGCAGCCCAGAGCAGCTGTTTAACTCCCTTGTACCTATTCACTACTAGGTGAATAGGCGCATGAGGTGAGAGAACACTCAGCCAATTGTACTCGCGTCTCACAACTAAGTCGAAGACGTTCTTTTCTATACACCACAGGTGCCACTTTCTCTTTTCACTCCCTCTCTGTTTCTCAGTTTGTGTCTGTATGTCTCTCTCTGTCTCCCTTAATCCCCTCTCACTCTACCAGGGCGCCTCTCTACTCTCTCCACCTCGGTCGTCTCTCCCCCCCCTTGTGATTACACTCCTCATCAACCTCTGATCCACATTTATTACCTCCTTCCCCGGCCCGTGTCGTCCTTGCAAACTTCCCCTATCACCCTACTTGTCCTTAAAGTCTTATCTTCAGCCTTGTCTATACTAGCTTGTTCTTCTGCTGTTGTCTGTATGTTCTCATTCTCTCTCACTCTCCTTCTGTTTGATTTTTTTTGTCACACCTGCACCGTCCTCTCTCCTGCCTAGTAACTTTCCCTTGATTTTCACTTCTACTTTCCCACCAGCATCCACTCTGGCTCTTCTATCACTCTTGTGGCTTGTGGTTTCTCTCTTCTACTCTCTCTCTCGTCCTTTTCCTCAAATATTGGTGTCCCCCCTCCACCCCATCCCATCTCATCCCTACATATCACCTCTCCTCTCTTCCCCACTTCCTTCTTAGTGCGCCATTCACCAAAGACAATGTTTAGTTCACCAAAATGTTCACATCTGTAAAGGAGGCGGAGGAGGAGGAGTATTTGTAATAGGACTTGGCTGTTCAGTTTGTATTTTATTGATTTATCTTATTCTGTAATGATTAGTGACAAAAATTTCTTACGTGTTGCCTAGTGGTCTTTCCTACTACGTGTAATGTTATATTGTCATATATAGGAGTTGAAGTGGGCGCAGTGGTCCGGTTAGCAGCGACCTCTGTAATTAAATATTAGGTGCAAACGTAGATTGTAATAATTAATGTCACCAATAATAATAATACGAAAACAGCCACTGAGTAACTCAAAGGGATCTTATAGTGTAAACATGATGTTTCTCCACGAAACTGCAGCCACATTCTAATGGAACAAATTCATATTAAATAAATACAAAATATTTAAAATGAGAAAATAAATGTAACTGAGTTATGGAGCACGAAAAACATAAAACCTCATTGGTCTTTCCCCTTGAGATCTTTTTCCTCTCCTCTCCCTAACAACGCTTCATTACCCTCATCACAACGTTACTTTACCTTCCCTTCCCTAACAAAGTTTCTTTACCTTCTCCATCTCCTAAACCTTTTCATATTGTATCCTTTCCCTTCTACCGACTCCCATTTAGTCTCCTCTTTACCCCACAAGGCTCCCTAACCCTTACCTATAACTAATCACCATTACCCTACTCATAACTCCTTGACCTTCCCATCCCCCAAAGCGATCGCCTCTATCCTACACTGCCCCTACCCACCATATCCGCCATCCTCCTATCACTAACCATCCTGCAAGATGGAGACTCCTTAGTATCATCGCTATTTTAACCGCTCTCGTGTTCCGGATGATATCCTCATCATACACCCAAAGTTGGCCAGTGTAGACTACTGATCACACGGCCCTGTATGACCAACCATCATGTGAGATGGGGATCTTATTTAGCGTCAAGTATAGCTAACCCTTGACACATACGAGGTAACCCATCATATAGTTTAGGGGTAGCTGTAAAAAAAAAAAGGAAGATGTAGGTAAGTATGATGATAAGAGGGGAAAACGCAGCAACCAGGACAAGCATAGGTAAACAGTGCACCATTTCACACACATTGCACCAGCACCAAGCGACGCGGGGAAAGTATCATTTTTTCCTCTTGCCAAATTACTTTCAATTGTTTCCCTGCTACACTAGTCAGTTTATTCGTGATCCACATTTCTGATCCACTTGGACCTACACCGGTACATACCCTGGACTCTGATACCCAGGTGGGACTCTGGGGCATGTACCAACCCAGAGGTATGGACGCTTTCAGTCCATCCTCTGGGTTAGTCTATCTCTACTCTTAATACTCACAAACACACACAAGTTCGACTCTACAGTCGATTAAGCTGCCCCCCTAGCTCTTGGGACCTCTTCTTGCCCAATTCTTCAACCAAGGGGAAGAAGTGTCTATCCTTGGGACTCCAACTCACTACTTCAACCCAGGGCTAGTCGACACTGGGTGTCGACTAGCCCTGGCCCTAACACCCAGTCTGAGACACTCGATATTATGAAGGTCTCGACGGAGAAAGGGTTGGCCCGGGGGTACTACGCTGAGACAGGGTGGGCAAGGGGGCATCACACTGCACTGAGAGAAGGCGGAGAGGGAGCCCAAGGTTAAGACAGTGTCGGTATGTTCACTCACAAGATGAGTGGCGCTGCCCAATAAACTCGCCCCTCGGGGCAAAATTTAAATTTAACAGTGTAGTGACGAGAGGAAAACACTGAGACAGGGTAGGGAAGATTAAAGCACCACACTGAGAGAAGGATGGTGATTTCCACACATTGACGGGACCAAACACCATAGGTTAGGTTGACTGACATTCGCCACAAATCTCCTTCAAAGACTCAGTCAGTCAGTCAGTCAGTCAGTCTCTCTGTTTCTTTCTCTCTCTCTCTGTTACGGCCCTCTCGGGACGCAACGGGGTTCTTACTCTGATGTCGTTAGAGGAAGATATATATCCGACCCCAAGCCAGTAGAGGCTTTCAAGGGATGAGATCCGTGACGCAAGTAACTTAAAGGGAGTAGGGAAAGAAAGCTAAGAACTTAATATAATATAATGTTCACCTTCACCGTTTAATATATATAATAAAAGAGTACACAAGGGGGAGGGGTATTAACACTTTAGTCGTCTGCTGGAGACTATGGATCCTCGAAGCTAGGTGCTGAGTCCGCGGTGCTTTCTTCGTGGCCTCAAGACGTGTCTTGAGAGAATACCGAGCCTACCCTGGCCACAGGTCAGCCAAAACACAGGTCCACTGGGGGCACCGTCGTGGAGGCCGTCAACCACACGTCCAGCAGGTCTGCTGGCAGGTACTGAGCCACCAAGGCTGGTACGGCCACTCCACGAACGATAAAAGGGGTACGCCCTAGACAGGAGTCTCGTGTGATGTCACCAATCACCCTCCTGTCCTCAATACCCCAGTGGATTATCGTCTCCAACCGTCGGCCCCGGGTAAATCCTTTCACTGCCACTCCACTGGCAGGCTTAACACGCCACAGTGTTCTTCCGGGGGGACGACGTCACAACAGCTGCAGCAAACTTCACAGTATGGAGACTGGCTGCCTCGGGTAGACTGACTCCACCTTCAACACAGTGGTCCCAGGTCGGCTCTGTAAGCAGACACGTCATCAATAACAGGGACACTAAAACACCACACTTACAGCCTCAGACACAAACACCTGACGTATCCAGTCCATAGATGGCGCTGTCGTCGGAGCACCACCTCACCAGAGGTCAGGAGCGGCGGTGTTGAGTGCTGAACCAGACTGGAAACTGGTCCTCGAGGCCAGTACACGCTGTCCTCACTAGGTGTCGTCGTTCGTTTGGCGGGGGTTTCGGGAGCTGACCCACAGATGGCGTGTTTGTCACTGCTCCAGGCTCGGACGCTGGATCCGGGTTCGTAACACCTCCCCACCAAAAAGAATTTGGTTTGGGGTTCTATAAAAAACACAAACCAAATTAGCAGGGCGACACAACTCCAAATGGACACACATGCTTTATGATCTGGAATAGCGAGGCTGTCTCGTCCACAGAACTGTCCTACTGGGCAATTCCGGCACAATGGGAACTTGAAGCTTGAAGGCGATGTCCTGTCTGGCGTAACCTTCCACGTCTCCTCTGCGATGTCAAGCAGGGGCGTCGTCTCACATCTCTCGAGTACGGATTGGTTTCGACACGATCTCGGGTGACTCGACACTTCCTTATGTCGTGGCACCGATGATGGCTGACCACAGACGGCATTTCTGGTGCCGGTCCGATGGTCCTTCAGGGAGACAGGAACCTGGAATACAGGGGTTTGATAATTCAGAGTGATCGCGGCAGTGGGTAAGTCAATACTTACAGCATACCCTACTAGGTTCACACCTAGTCCCAACAGGGCTGCTTTCACACCGAAGATGGCATTCGCTCTGCCTCCGTCAGGTCGACCAACGTTCCGTATAACGCTGTATTGAGGCTCAGCAATCACGCGGGGGGTGTCAACCTGCCGGAAACAGTCACTCATTTTATCATCTATCGTACCTCCTGTATCATCTATTACCTCCCAGGTCCCTTCTTCAACTGCAACACTTGCAGTACAAATCTCCAATCCCTGGGACCTTTTCACGATGTTCATGGGGGCCATCATTCGTCGGGTCGTCCACCGGTCCTTACTGAGAACACATAGAATACATAGGAGAATAAAACAAAATATCGCTAAGAAGCATGAGGCCAATTGAGGGATAAGTGTCCTGAGCTTGTCATGTCCATAGCCGGCACCATCCACTAGCCTGGCTTGGACCAAAGAGGGCACTAGACCTTTTGAACACACCTCACATACCTCTGACGTCTGGGGAATCTCTGGCTGGTCCCCTACACGCTGCACCTTGCCATACCGCAAGCACACCTCAGCCTTTGCTCCAGACTCGTTGGTATCCGTGGGTGTCTGCACACAAGGCCTCTCTTCTAGTCCAGGTACTTCTGCCATTGTAACCTCATGTTCCTTGTTAAGAGAAGAGTCAGGAGACACTGCTAGATAACTGTCGATCTGCGGGGGAGAGGACAAATTAGACATGTTCACATCCGGGTCTGTCTTTACCTGGACATTACCATTGCCTGTTACCTCAGACCGTGCTGTTCTGGTAGACTCGTCCGCATCTTTGGGATGATTGGTGCTCCAATCGGTCACCAAGTCGTTGGCTAGTACCACGTCAATCCCAGCCACAGGGAGGGTATCGACAACTGCCAACGCACATGTGCCGCTGAAATAAGGCGAGTCGAGATGTACTGGCACTAAGGGGGCGATGTACTGCGTCCTTGGAAACCCAACCAGGACAACCTCTTGTCTCCCGTCCACACTTACTCCCTCGGGTACCGAGCTCTTCATGATCAGGGACTGGGCTGCTCCACTATCTCTGAGCACTACTACAGATCTACCAGTATGATCACTCGTTACATACCCGGTTGAAGTGTGAGGGGCCAACAAACTTGGTCCTTCCTGCGTCGTCGTAGACTGGTTTCCTGCTGGTGGTGTAACACAGCTCATCATCATCACCTCCCTACGTGCGCTGCCACCTCTTCTGCCTCGGCACCTAGCAGCTATATGCCCTTTCTGCCCACAAGTCCAGCACACCATATTCCTCCTCGGGCTCCGGTGTTTCGGACTGCTAGGACTTGTTCTTCGGGGGCTACTTGGGGGCGTCTTCTTAGCACTTTGTGGGACGGGTCTTTCTTCTTCATCATGAGGTCTGTCGAACCGGCGCTGGTAATTCCTTGGGACGTACTTAGCAGACGGCCTATGAGTCAGGATGTACTCTTCAGCCATGGTGGCTGCTGCACTCAAGGTCTCTACCTGCTGTTCCTCTAAGTACGTCTTGAGGTCTCCAGACAAACAATCCTTGAAGTCCTCGAGCAGAATCAGCTGCTCGAGGTCTTCCTTGGTCTCCACCTTCCGAGAGGCACACCATTCTTGAAAAAGTCGCTCCTTGATGGTGGCGAATTCGGTGAAAGTGTGCTCTGAGGTCTTCTTCAGGTTTCTGAACTTTTGCCTATATGCCTCAGGTACCAATTGGTACGCCATGAGCACCACTTTCTTTACCATATCGTAATCGCCGGAGTCGTCAAGGGATAACGTAGAGTAGGCAATTTGGGCCTTCCCAGTCAAGACTGACTGTATCATGATGGCCCAATTCTCCCTTGGCCACTCCAAAGAGGCAGCGACTTTCTCGAAGGCTGCGAAGAACTTCGAAACTTCTCTCTCGTTGAATTTGGGGACCATTTTGATATTCCTTACCGGATCGAAACCGCTTACTCCAGTTTGTCTCTGTCCAGCGCCTAGTCGTAATACTTCTAGTTCATGTTGTCTCTGTCTTTCCTCCCTTTCTCGCTCTCGTTCTTCTCTCTCTCGTCTCTCTTCTCTTTCTCGTTCTTCTCTCTCTCTTTCTCGTTCTTCTCTCTCTCTTTCTCGTTCTTCTCTTCTTTCTTCTCTTTCTAATTCTAAACGCCTCATCGCCAATTCTTTTTCTTTCATCTCCATTTCTTTATTTTTCATCTCCACTTCTTTATCTTTTAATTCTCGTTCTACTTCTAACTTCTTGACTCTAACTTCTATCTCGCGATTGATCTCTAGGGCACGCATTTTGACTGTTAGGAAGCTGATATTAAGCTCACCTGCATCACTGTCAATGTCACTGCCCTTATCTTCCTTTTCTGTGGAAGCTATTTCCTCACCTTCCCTGGTACTAGGAGTCTCGCCTTCCTGTTTCTCTTCTGCCTTCAGGTGCCGGTGAACCTTGGACAAGATCTCCACACGGGAATCACTGGCACGGATCTTGATCTCCAGGTAGGCGCTCACTAGTACAAGTTCCGGTTTGCTCAGATACTTTAATCTGGCAAGACAGTCCACTCTGTTCAGAAAAGCCTGAACATCGTCCAGATCATCGATGGTAGCTTTGTCTGCCATTGTCACAGATGGAACACTTTGCACTTAACACACTGCTTACACGTTAGCACTTAACGCACCGAGCACTGTTCTACGTCAATATTGCACGTAATCACTTCGGGCACCACACTACCCAATATTGCACTGAGTCCAAGCGAACACTTCGCTCTACAATATTGCACTGAATCACTGAGCACCGCACTAGTCAATATTGCACTTAATCGCTTAATCACAGCGAGCACCGCACTGCACAATATCGCACTTAGTCACTGAGCACCGCACAGGACGTATAACGTCACAATCGTCACACACAGGGGGAATTATATACAGGAATTACGCCACTTCACCACCCCTGTCAAACATACTTAACAAGGGGACGGATCCCGCTGGGGATGCCAATTATGTTACGGCCCTCTCGGGACGCAACGGGGTTCTTACTCTGATGTCGTTAGAGGAAGATATATATCCGACCCCAAGCCAGTAGAGGCTTTCAAGGGATGAGATCCGTGACGCAAGTAACTTAAAGGGAGTAGGGAAAGAAAGCTAAGAACTTAATATAATATAATGTTCACCTTCACCGTTTAATATATATAATAAAAGAGTACACAAGGGGGAGGGGTATTAACACTTTAGTCGTCTGCTGGAGACTATGGATCCTCGAAGCTAGGTGCTGAGTCCGCGGTGCTTTCTTCGTGGCCTCAAGACGTGTCTTGAGAGAATACCGAGCCTACCCTGGCCACAGGTCAGCCAAAACACAGGTCCACTGGGGGCACCGTCGTGGAGGCCGTCAACCACACGTCCAGCAGGTCTGCTGGCAGGTACTGAGCCACCAAGGCTGGTACGGCCACTCCACGAACGATAAAAGGGGTACGCCCTAGACAGGAGTCTCGTGTGATGTCACCAATCACCCTCCTGTCCTCAATACCCCAGTGGATTATCGTCTCCAACCGTCGGCCCCGGGTAAATCCTTTCACTGCCACTCCACTGGCAGGCTTAACACGCCACAGTGTTCTTCCGGGGGGACGACGTCACAACAGCTGCAGCAAACTTCACAGTATGGAGACTGGCTGCCTCGGGTAGACTGACTCCACCTTCAACACAGTGGTCCCAGGTCGGCTCTGTAAGCAGACACGTCATCAATAACAGGGACACTAAAACACCACACTTACAGCCTCAGACACAAACACCTGACGTATCCAGTCCATAGATGGCGCTGTCGTCGGAGCACCACCTCACCAGAGGTCAGGAGCGGCGGTGTTGAGTGCTGAACCAGACTGGAAACTGGTCCTCGAGGCCAGTACACGCTGTCCTCACTAGGTGTCGTCGTTCGTTTGGCGGGGGTTTCGGGAGCTGACCCACAGATGGCGTGTTTGTCACTGCTCCAGGCTCGGACGCTGGATCCGGGTTCGTAACACTCTCACACTCACACTCTTTCTTCATCCACCTTTAAGATGATACGTTCCTTATGGTAACAAACTAAAAACAAAAGTATCGTCCAAATAATTGATCATGCAAGGAAAACATCAAATTAACCTTAACATTTAATAGCAACCGTCATTCAGAAAAAAACAATCCATTCCTGAGGGCTAACGTATCATACAAGCAAAGGTCATGCTCAATATCACGATGATTGGGGGGCAGGAACGATGAAATATGCACATATGGCCTATCCCAATAGCCCTTCAGCCTGGAGGACATCTCCCTTCACAAAACGAGAAATTTATCTTCCTTATTAGGATCTAAAATATATATATTGTGACGGTAACGCGGTGGTGTTCGGCTGTTTCAAAAGCTAGGGGTATGGCCTCGTCACATAAAGAAACAAAAAGAGAAAATCTGGAACTTTCGTCTGTGATAAGGTAATGGGAAGACACACAAAACAAGTAAATTTAACAATGAAATTTTAATTACGTTAGAAAAGCAAAACATGAATAAAATTGGACATAAAAATTGTAACATAAATCAATCAAACAAAATAATAAGAATAATCACTGGCAAATGAAAAGTTACGTTAAGACAAGTGAATAATAGACAAGTGAATAATATACAAGGAGATATATGAGTGCAGGAATATTGGCTTCAAGCTGCCACCTCCCTTAGTACACGTAAGCCAAGGCTTAGTCTACCAATGAGACGTGTTAACTTGTGGAAAGCACGGGATATTCTGAGGACTGTAGGTCGTGGTGGCTCAGACATCAGCTAGTGTGGCGGGTGGAGGGAGCAGGTGCGACGGGCACCAGCCAATCAGCGAAGGGCAGGCGATGGACAAGTAGTTTGCTGGTTTGAGTGGCGGAGGTGGAGCAGGTGTTCCCGGTGCTGAATACGTTTGCTCTCTGGGCAAACCTTGGTGTTGTACTTGTTGGATATATCTTCTATATTAGTTGTTATTGTTGTTATTAGTTGTATAGGGACGTACTTAGGAGGGAAGAGCAGGCTCAATCTCTCTTGAAGGAGATTATCGTCACAATATATATATAACCAGATGTATTAAGGCTAATTCTCGCTACTCTCACCCGTTCTCTCGAGTCTTCTTAAGTTACAAATGAAGCCTACTGTGCAAAAAAAAAGGCCTACAAACATCTACGTTCTCTGTGTATCGCACTCAATAGGTTAGGTGGGTTGAGTGGGTTCGAATGTTGATGGTTAGGTTAGGTTAGGTTGGATTTCTTACGTCGTGGCAAATCAAGAGCACGGGCTGATGAGTCCGAGGCAACGTTAGTATTGTGTCTGGAATTTTGAGGCCATGTTGAGAAGCGTCCGATGACTATAATAATTTTTCATAACATAGTCATCTTGTTTCCCACAGATCTCTTTCCTTGTAAGAAACATTTCCTCTTCTCTTCAGACGCAGAATCTGCCGTCTATATGGCTTGACCGTTTATATGGGATCACCGTCAACATGGGATCACCGTCTATATGGGATCACCGTCTATATGGGATCACCGTCTATATGGGATCACCGTCTATATGGGATCACTGTCAACATGGGATCACCTCCAACATGGGATCACAGCCTTTGACTCGCCAGCTAAAAATTTATTCAGAAAGATAATCTGATTCAGAATTAAACTTAAATTAAAAGATAAATGAAAATTTCAAGTTTTTATTAAATGAGACTAAATTAAATTATATTAAAAAACAACTTTGTGGAACAAACAGGTGATAGAGAAACAATGAATTATATTAGAGCATCGAGGACGTAATCACTTATGCAAGTTTCCGGATGGAGATTGCAACCCCGTCCTCCCTGTGGACAGTTCGTTGTAATTCTAAATAGACACAGTATATTAATGAACTGCACCGTTACTGTATTAATACACTAGTTACCTCCCTCTCATTTCCCTCCCCCAAATAATTTCCCGAAACGACGAAGGGTGGACCTCGGCTCCCCCAAGACCAATGACAGGAATTTGATATTTACCTATAATTATATAATGGTAACTGTTAATCCCATTTACAGTTACATTTAACTGTGTCATTTAAACTGTAAATTGAGGTAAAATATAAATCCTGTAAAAGGTGGTAGGAAAAAAAATCCATTAGGAACGAGAGGAAACATGAACGTACCTTAAGCTGGTGGAGTTGTGTCCCACGATGAGCTAAAAAAGTCTTACCTGTAATGACAGGAAAAGTTATTATTGTTGTGACTATTGACATTCCTATACACACATTATATTCATATATACCACGTATATAACATATGAATGGTCACGTCCATCTCCATGTTGGGATGCAAGAGGCGAAGATGTTGGTCACACTTGAGGCTCGAGGTGGTGCTTACCTTCTCCTGAAGGAGGGTTGTGGTGTCCGTAGTGGGGTCAGACAAGGGGGTCAGCGCTGTCCGTAGTGGGGTCATACAAGGGAATCAGCGCTGTCCGTAGTGGGGTCAGACAAGGGAGGGAGGGGGGTCCGCGTCGACCCTACTCACCAGGGGGCCAGATTCACAAAGCAGTTACGCAAGTACTTACGAACGTGTACATCTTTCCTCAATCTTTGACGGCTTTGGTTAAATTTATTAAACACTTTACAAGCATAGAAACTTCCCAATCAATTGTTGTTATTGTTATAAACAGCCTCTTGGAGCTTCGGAGCTCATTAACTGTTTAATAATTGTAAACATAGCCGTCAAAGATTGGGAAAAGATGGACAGGTTCGTTAGTACTTGCCCAACTGTTTTGTGAATCTGGCTCCAGGAGCTCGCTTACACAAACAAAAGTAGTGTTTCCAACACCCACGAATCACTCACAATGAATTAAATATCGAGTAAGAGACGAGAAACACAACAATAATTGACAGTACCCAACACGTACGTCACTTTACCACAGTAATAAAAGCCATTTTCCAACTTTTATTCTTAGTAAATCACTAAACTTTCTAAGAGTTAACATTTAGTAGCGGCTAGTCCAGCCTTCGTGTCTGAGTGTTGTTAACAATGCACTTTCTGGATTTGACTACACACGAAACTAATAATATAAATACTGGCAACCGTAAACCGCAACACTGTAATTTGGTAGTGAACACACTAGTGTTAACTAACACGCAGTTTGTTAAATACCTCAACATCCAGTCTTCATAACTCGGTGTGACCGAACACTTGGAAAGATTTTCAGATACAATTTAGAGTTGTCACAGTCATCACAACACAGTCATCACTCGCCACCATGAACGTCATACTGGCCTGACCTGCCGCACTAGAGGCCAGTCTTCATGTCCAGACCTCGATTCACGAACCAGTTAGGCAAGTACTTACGAACCTGTCCATCTTTTCTCAATCTTTGGCGGCTTTGTTTACAATTATTAAACAGTTAATGAGCGCCGAAGCACCAAGAGGCTGTTTATAACAATAACAACAGTTGATCGTTGACCAGCCGCCGGCTCCCAGGTGGTGGCGTACGAGGATTTCTAGAGGGTGGTGATAAGCAGCACTCTCTACTTTGGTACTTATTTGTACCTAGGGTACACATGTACCAACACGGTACAATTTGAAGCTATTATATTATAAGGCACAGTTTAATCAATGTTGTGGGTCAACATGTAAGGATGACAGTTCCACACCAAAGTGGGTCCCCAGGTAGCCCTTAGGTAGCCCCTCGCCATGGGCACTCTCCATGCCCCGGGTAGCCCTTGGGTAGCCGCTCACTATGCTCACTCTCCACACTTGCTCCATATAGTCCCTAAACATGGACACTTCCCGCGCCCAGGTTGGACTTGGGTTGTCCCTCACCAGGATATTTCCCCAGCGTCTGGAACCCCTTGGGATAGCCCTTAACCTCGGACACTTCCACGCCCCTTGAAGCCCTTGGGTACTCTCTCACTAAGGGCACTTTCCACACCCCGGGTAGCCCCATGGCATCCCCTCACCACGGACACTCCCCACGCCCCGGGTAGCCCTTGGGCAGCCCCTGGTAACGGACACTCTCCTCCCGTCCTCTGTTATGTAGATGTGCTTAATCAACTGGCTGGACCTCCTGTGGGACAAATTAGATGCGTCTCTTTTGACTCTTTTGTCCTCTCTGTGAGGCCCGCAACACTGTTTTACATCCTATTGAAAATTCATCCATGCTCTCTTTTAATTTACCCACCTGTCTGTGTTATCCACATGTCCGCTTATCCATCTGATCATCCACCTGATCAGCCGTTCCCTTTTCCTTTTTTTCTGATATAATCGAACTGAAAAGTTGAGTACCAAAAGGAAGATGCTTTTCACCCACGGTTTTCAACATATATAGCTGACCTGCCCCAAGCCCAACACGGAAAATACTTCACATACACTGATGATGTCACCCAAATCATGTTCCAACCCGAATCATCAAAGTCGCTACTAGCCAACAAGACCAAGGCAGCAATTAAATTCATAAACAGCTTTGGAAAACAATCGAAAATATGGACAAATAAACCTAAGTTCCAGAAAATACACATTGTCAAACCCAGACCCCTTGATAACTGCCTGATTTAATATGCAGAAGTAGGCAGAATACTGGGACTCAAGTCTAATAGGACAGTTATAAAAACCAGCCCTATCCGTCATAACCACCACCAGTCCTATCCCTCACCAACACCACCACCACCATCCCACCACCGAAATCTGATTAGAACCTCACCTGACGGGAATGAATGATTCAATGTGAACCACCATGCCCCTCTCCATCCGTGAATGGATGGATGGATAGATAGGGGAAGGAGGTGGGCTAATGGATGGATGTAGGGGAGAAGGATGAATAGGTGGAGGTGGATGGATGGGTGGAGGGGGCAGGTGGATGGATGAATGGATAGGGGTTAGGTTAAAGGATGTGGGGAGGTGGATGGTTAGAGGGATGGGGGTAGATAGATGGATGGTGGAGGTTGATGGATAGGTGGAGGGGGAGGTGGATGGTTAGAGGGATGGGGGATTGATGGATGAACACCACGAACACCGAACTACGAACTACGAACTACGAACACCAGGTGGAGGTGGATGGATGGAGATGAGGATGAATGGATGAGGTGAATGGATTGATAGATGGATGGATGGAATGATGAGGGAAATGTGGCTGGACGCATAACTGGATTAGTGTTTCGATGGATGGATAAATGGATAGATGACTTTCCCTGATGGATGAATTGATGGAAGTATTTGATGCTCAATGGATCGATGCATGAATGATTGGATAGATGTATGTATGGATTTATAAAGGTTGGATTGACGGATATGTGAACAGGTGAATGGATGGATGGATGGTTTAGGTGTTGGATAGATGGTTGCATGTACAAATAGATGTATGGGTAAATAGATGGATGTTACACACAGAGATCACACTAACGTGATACATCAAATGAACAAATCCACAATGGCTCAGTAGAACTTCGGTTTCAACTCTTTTACCCTGTCGTAGCTCAGTCGATTAAGATAGTGTCTGGGATGCTCCCGGACGCAGGTTCGAATCCTCGTCTCGGCCCTTGTGACTTTGTTCAGATGGATGTTGTTATGACCCCCATGTAGCCTGGGTAGAACGAGTCTACCCCAGTGGGAGTTATTCTGTCTTCCGGACCTGATTGAGAGGTCAGAGGAAAGATGTATATATTAAATATATAATAAAAGTCAGTGAATAATTTAACAATATGAGCAGAGGATGAGCATTTAAATAAGTAACATGATATGAGATGCAGGCGATGAGTCACAATAACGTGGCTGAAGTATGTTGACCAGTCCACACACTAGAAGTTGAAGGAACGACGACGTTTCGGTCCGTCCTGGACCATTCTCAAGTCGATTGTGTTCTCACAATCTCACATTCTCACAATCGACTTGAGAATGGTCCAGGACGGACCGAAACGTCGTCGTCCCTTCAACTTCTAGTATGTGGTCTGATCAATGATATGAGATGTCGAAACTTTGGAGACGTGAAGTGATGCTAGGTCGTGACCTCCTGCTAGCATCATGATAAGACATGTTCCCAGTGTGGACTCGTCCAGAATGGGGGAGGAAGATTTTGGAAGAAGCCAACCCAAACGCTTTGGATGGCTTCACGGAACACCAGTGCTAAGCCCTGAGAAGTTATATTTATTCCTTCACTTGCCAGGTAAGACACTGTAGGCCTGCCATGCCACTTGGCAGGATGGCATGTCTGCCTGGCTTCCTCGCCATCAAACTTGGCGAGGAAGCTTCTTTAGTGGGGCTGATCACTGGAGACTGCATTAGAAGGCTTCATCAGGAAGCTCCATCATATCGCCCAGAGGGAGCGACAGAACAGAAAAAGAAGGAGAGGAGGAGGAAGGAAGGAAGGAGGAAGAGTAGGGTAGAAGGAATGGACAGGATGGTGAGAGCGAGGGAGATTAAGTAAAATACAGCTAATGTGCAAGAAGGAGAGAGAGAGAGAGAGAGAGAGAGAGAGAGAGAGAGAGAGAGAGAGAGAGAGAGAGAGAGAGAGACAAAGAGAGACAGAGACAAAGAGAGACAGAGACAGAGACATAGAGAGACAGAGAGAGAGAGACAGAGACAGAGACAAAGAGAGACAGAGACAGAGAGAGAGAGAGAGAGAGAGAGAGAGAGAGAGAGAGAGAGAGAGAGAGAGAGAGAGAGAGAGAGAGAGACAGAGACACAGAGAGATAGAGACAGAGACAGAGACAGAGACAGAGACAGAGACAGAGACAGAGACAGAGACAGAGACAGAGACAGAGAAACAGAGAGACAGAGACACAGAGAGAGAGAGACACACACAGAGAGACACAGAGCGAGCGAGACATCGCTTCAGTGATAAGCTTCAGCCAAATATTGAAGGTCTGACCCCAAATGGTTATTGCTGGCAAGAAGAAGCAGCGACGCGTGACGTTTGTGGAATATTTACAGAACCCGCTGACAAGCTTGGTTGACGCTGCCTGTCCCTCACGCTACCAGCACCTCTCTCTCTCTCTCCTTGTCTCTGTCTCTCTCTGTCCATTTGTCTCAGTTGGTATCTCTGCATCTACCATTCCGTCTCCACCTGTCTTTATGTGTCTCTCTCTACAGTTAAACAAATCCACAAGGGCCGTGACGAGAATTCGAACCTGCGTCTGGGAGCAGGTTCTGTCTACAGTTGTCTCTGCGTTTATAGCAGTTTCTCTGTATGCATCTGTCCATGCCAGCATTTGTCTCACGGTCTACTTCTGTTTGTCTGCATCTGTTTCGCCGTCTGCATCCGTCATTTTGTTTGCACCTGTCTCTCTCCGTCTGCAATCTCTCGCTTTGCATCTGTTTCTCCTTTTCAATGCAGAAGCCTCTACTAATGCGGCGGCCTGAATGATATTATTTTACACAACCCTTCGTAGTCCCATGCTAAAACGAGATGAACTATCTACTTAATGTTTACTGAAAATCCTAACATCATATCTGCGACTGAAACTTGGATCTGTTGCACTGAATCCCACCTGCTAGAATAGTTTTCATGCCTGGGGGTTCATTGTATTCTACAAAGATCGTATTTACAAAATTGGTAGGGATAGGGGGAGGGGTTAAAATTATATTGTAGTTTTTAAGAAATTTATAATTTATACATAAAAAAAGGATGAAGAAGATTTTAACTCTTTGCATGTAGGATATCAATATAAAATTGTTAAAAAGATGTTTGGAACTGCGTTCTGAGCATCGAAATTTGCCAAGGAGAAGGATGCTGTCTCGCACATTAAGATAAAACTCGCTCGGGAGAGGGATAGGGATGCTGGCTCGTATAATGAGATAAAGTATACCGTAAGGAACAATGATACAGTGAACGTCAGTGACGTTTTTGACATTACATCAGTTTAAAAAAACCATTTATTAGGTATCCATGAAGTCAGGTCAATTAAGTTAAATAATTGAGGATAATTGATTAACCCATTTAATAACGATTCCCACATGAGATGATAATATTTTAGACTTAAGTCTTATGAAAGACAGTGACTTAGGTCTTATGACTTATAGATAAAACTCCATATCGGAAGATAAAATCGAAATCCAATATGAAATATAAATTCAAAGATAAAATACCATTGAAATAGACAATATCACAAGAAAGGCAAAAAATATAAAATTTCAAAATTAAACCACTTTGGATGTTAAAACGACTCATAAACCAAATACAAAACAAATGTTTAACACAATGTTAATATAACAGATGACTAACTTGACTGTGCTCTGCAGGATTCAGGAAAGAATAAGAAAAACATCAATCAACGAGAGTCAGAACCTGAAATTTCCCACAACATTAAACCCACCTTCTAATAATATAATTAAAATCAAATCCACATATCAATCAAGTCCCTCCCTCTCCCTCCCTCAAAAAAAAAAAAAGGATAATTGGGTCAGTAAATTGACTCTTGGAGGTTAGTAGACAGCCTCTTTACTCACCTCCTCTTCCTCTATGATGTTTGAAGAGAGGTGATGGGAGAGATAGGAGAGATAGGAGATATGAGGATGGGGAAGTATAGGAAATAATAATAATAATGATGATGATAATTATCATATTAATAATAAGAATATAAAAATACATATTGGTAATGTTATATTGTATTGATACCTTTTAAGAGCATTGCAATTTTGTAAATGGACCTCTGAATAATTAAGTATATAGACGAGGCAGCAACCATTTGAGGCCGTAGTTTTGGTCGTGCTGGTCAGTTACAGCCCCGCTCCTGTGCCGGGTAAGACCACTACGGGCTCACCATACCCCGTGCTACTTGGACCATTTTGTTCCGAGTAGCTGATTCTTAAACAACAACAACAGGTCGTGTCGGGATGCTTTATTACAGTCGGCTTTACCTTTATTATCGTGTCGGGTTACCATTATTATAGTCCGTTAATAGAGAGCGTTCAATGCGACCACACCGCAGGGATCAGCACTGGGGTCTATACTATGCCTGCAACATGCAAATGACCTATATTACTGAAGTTGATTAATTTGCATCATTGTTTGGGGATTATGCAAAATTGGTAAAGAGCTCAAGCCACCTGAGGATTATTTTAATATTCTGGACGACGTAGATAAGCTTCAGGGTGGGTCGGAGAAAGGACTATAATGCAGCGACTGTAATAAATGCATAACAATAATAATTTGGTATGAAGCAGGAAGATCAGTTGAACAATGCTATATGAAAGGCAAATTTGGCTTCCTACAGCAGGGAGGTTATCTTGAGGTTATCTTGAGATGATTTCGGGGCTTTTTAGTGTCCCCGTGGCCCGGTCCTCGACCAGGCCTCCACCCCCAGGAAGCAGCTCGTGACAGCTGACTAACACCCAGGTACCTATTTTACTGCTAGGTAACAGGGGCATAGGGTGAAAGAAACGCTGCCCATTGTTTCTCGCCGGCGCCTGGGATCGAACCCAGGACCACAGGATCACAAGTCCAGCGTGCTGTCCGCTCGGCCGACCGGCTGGGAGTTTATATTTCTTCCTGCTAGTACCAGATGCCCTCATAAATAGGATTGCATCATCAGTATTTGAGATACTGGCTAATATTTCAACAGTGTTTTGGATTTTAGGAAAGAAGATAAGACAGTATTCCGCCCCAGCGTGGAACTCCTATCTAAGGAAAAACAGCGAAACTTCGAAAAGTTCAAAACTATGCAACAATGGTCGTGCCAGAGCAGTGAGGAATTACACTACGAGAGAAGGCTAATTCTCTCGTACTTTAATACTCGCTTGATCACAACGTGTGTTCAAGTGTAAACTTGAACACAAAAATATGAAATTCAGGAAACATGATAACGACATAAAAGATTCCTATGGGAATTGAAAAAGTTGATAAGAAGGACAGTTTCAGTACAAGAGAGTGTAGAACACGATGACATAACTGGAAGCTAGAGGAGCAGATAAGTCAAAGTGATCTTAGCAAAAACATTCTTGAGAATGCGCAGTAAGTAAATAAAATTAACTAGAGAGAGAAAGAGAGAGAGAGAGAGAGAGAGAGAGAGAGAGAGAGAGAGATAGAAGAAGCTAATACAAAAACAGTTAAATAAAAGATATAAGAAACAGGATGGTTGGGAATCACTTTTTTATTCAATAAACAACTGGTAAGCAGCAGCTCAGGAGCTAAAATATAGTCCTGCAAACACACATAGGTGAGTACACACACACACACACACACACACACACACACACACACACACACACACACACACACACACACACACAAACAATACAAACAGCCACAAACAAAGTAATCTCCATTCCGTTTCTCTTTCTCCAGCCCGGCACAAGAGATAAACATAGAACATAAACAAGACAGCGGATATGGGTAAACACGGTGAGGCTGGAGGGAAAGAGGGAGGGAAGGGAGCAGGTGGGAGGGAAGGGAGTAGGTGGGAGGGAAGAGTGAGGAAGGAGAATGTGTAGGGAAGGAGGCAGTGTTGGGCCAGGTAGAGAGAGAGAGAGGGTGAATTAGAAGAGGAAGGGAGGAAAATAGATGGAGTGAAAAGGAGAGAGAGAGAGAGAGAGAGAGAGAGAGAGAGAGAGAGAGAGAGAGAGAGAGAGAGAGAGAGAGAGAGAGAGAGAGAGAGAGAGAGAATTATCAAAGGAGAGGTACATGAAAGTCAGCCCGTCCTCCTAAAATAATAGTACTAACAGTAACAGTTTGATCAAACTTACAAAAATGTACTGTTGTACCCCTGACAAGTTCACGTTGATTGATAGTTGAGAGGCGGAACCGAAGAACCGAAGCATTATAGTAAGCAAATGGGTTATGTTTCACCTTTACTCACATCTTTGTGGGAGGTGGTGAAGCCTCTGTAACCCTTTCCACCACCGACCACCGTATAGGGTTATCTTGAGGTTATTTTGAGATGATTTCGGGGCTTTGCGTCCCCGCGGCCCGGTCCTCGACCAGGCCTCCTTTTGTGTTACACCCTCTCCCACCCCAGGAAACAGCCCGTAGCAGCTGTCTAACTCCCAGGTACCTATTTACTGCTAGGTAACAGGGGGAATCAGGGTGAAAGAAACATTTTACCCATTTGTCTCCGCCTTCACCGGGGATCGAACCCGGAACCTCAGGACTACGAATCCGAAATGCTGTCCACCCAGCTGTCAGGCGGGGTGACAAAACTAAGAAACTCCTTAAAACTATTAACGTAATTAAAGGAGGCTTTAAGTGGCTTTGAGTAGTCTTGGGGGGGGGGACAGCTTTGAGTGGATTTGGGTAGTTTTGGGTGACGTTGGGTAGTTTTGGGTAGTCTTGGGTGGCTTTGGGTAATTTCATGAACCCATTGTGAGTGCAAGTTCTCACGTCGCATATAGGTAAGGACGGAGGGACATATGGATGAAAAGAGGGGGGGGGGGCAGGAGGCCATGAAGGGGAGGAATGGAAAGAAGGGAAGGAGGGAAAGGAGGGATGGGAGAGGTAGGGATAGAGAACTTAGACCAGCATTTTTTTGTTTATTTTTTCTTTTGTTTTTAGCGATCAACATTCCTGGCGACCATGGGAGTGGTGGTGCTGGGAGAATTTGTCGTGCCTTTAAGCGTCTAAGTTGATTATGGGAGACGCCGGATGTCTTGTGGTGCTGTCTGGTGGGAGAGAAGAGTCTGAAAGAGGTGGATAAGGAAGGGAATGGAGAGTAAAGGGCAAATAAAAGTCAGTAGAAGAGAATGAAGGAGGAGGAGGAGGAAGCAAAGGGAAAGGAGAAGGAAAATAAAGGGACGAAGACAATGAAATGGGGAAGAATCGAGAGAAGGATTGGTAGGAGGAGGAGCAAGAATTAAAAACTAAGGCAAGGTGGAGAATGAGAGGAATAGCAAGAGGACTGACAAGGATGAATTGTAGTTGGCAGCGAGAGACCAGGAAGGGGAAGGAGACAAGAAGTCGAATAACTAGAAATTCAGGAAATATATCTTTATTTACATCCTGAGAGAACATACCGCCACAACACCATACACAACCCTCCCATACTAAAGTTCCCATCTCTAAACTTTACCCTTCACCTGTGCCTCTCCATCTTCTTTACACACACACACACACACTACAATTCCCTACAATAGGAAGGAAACCGGTTGGATTGTCCATCTTCTGACATATTTAACTGTTCAAATTGATCAGACTTTGAAACCAATGAATTAACATTTACTGATCCTGAAACTTACGTTATCATGCGGGTTTTCGGTGAGGATACCTTTTGAGGACCAGTTAATTAGTTTAGTTTAGTATCTACATGTAACATAGGGGGGGGGGGGAAAGCTTTTCTAAACTCAAGCACTGTGTGATTTTTTATACTGAACAGTAATTTAGTGGTTGAAGTAGTGGTCCAGACGATGTCCGTCACTCATGCTTCAGATGTTGCAATGTCTCTGCTAAGATGTCACTTCATTCCGAATTTCCATGGAACTTTATCCAAGATGAATTTTTGCAGTTGCAAATTTCCTCTTTCAGTCTCTTCCATAATGACATTCATTGCGAAGATCAAGTCGTTCCATAATGATTTAACGTTAACGTGCTCCGTAGTGTCAAGTTTATGATTCACGTCAATGAATCTGACTAAAGCCAAAACGTAAAGCCTATTTTTCTCGCCCAAGTGTCATGTGTCAAGCTATTACTCGGCGGTGTCACATCTTGGTGTCACGTACAGACTGTTACTAACCAGGAGGAACCTTGGCCCGTTTCCACTGTTGGAGCCGCCAGAGAGAAAGACAAATTGGAGTGGAGAAGGATATTGAGTCTAACACAAAAGCCAAAGATCCACTGACTGACATCCTGTTGTCGTTAGCGAGTTGCCCTTAATGGGGCAATTTAACCAGGTGGTTAGGTGTGGCTGCTCGTTAAGGCATATTGATCAGAACGTGCGTGTTGAAGGTTGATCGAAGACACCAGGTACTATATGGCGTTTCCACTACCAATGGCTGTATGACTGAGGACCTGCTGGCAACGATACCAGAGGGCTGGAACTGCCCATTTTCTTTTAAGTTAAGATAACGGAGAGATACAGAAGGGAAAAGGTGTAGACATATGAGCTTCAGAGTAAGTTATAAAAGCAGGCAGGCTGGCTGTCAGCCTAACTGACACGATGAATGTGTGTGTTTGAAGCTAAGCTAAACTTGCCCTCACTCTAATCAGAGAGCTGTGAGTGTTTATAAAGTTTTCTAAATGTATTTACAAATATATGGATGTTTATAGATCAATGTTGCGTTGCACTCATATATACACACACTTTAATGTTTATGTACAAAATTTATTGATTCTTTGTAGAGTAACTTGTTCTCGTCTTGATGTATTTTGGTTTGTACTTCATCCTGTAATTATGTATGGTGAGGCATTGTTGCTTTCGAGAAGAACCAAGTTCTTGGGCCACCAGCTGTGGGAGTAGGGCGTCTCATTTTGAAGTAGTCATTCTAGCACTTAGACATTTAAAATTTCGATCGCATTCCACACACTGGTGGCTTACTGTTCTTGTCTAGTGGTCAGTGGTTGTATGCCCAGGGCTTGGTGGCGTTCGTGAATTGTTTGGTCATACGGTGAATGGTGTTTAGCAGCTCTTCTTAATGTCTTGTATATGGACTGCTTGCAAATTTTGCATGTTAGTTTTCTTCATGGTATGTGGTAGTACAGGAGGATATTTAAGATGCTGCCGGACTAGAGCCTTGTATAAACGTAGCTGTATGTTCAAGGTATACGTTCTTATACCTGTTCTGTTCTTATGTTCTGTTCTGTATGTTCCTATACCTTATACAAGGTATAAGTGCACCTTGTGTAAGCCAAAGTTCGGAATTTTCTTCAGTTAACCTGAAGGTGCTTTTGCTTTGTTTATTCTGTCATTTAAGTGAACTTTGATTCCTATTATATTAATCTTGAGTCCCAGCATACTGCCTAATGGCACAGGTTGGATTGGTTTCTTGTTAAAGATAATGGACACTGAATTACGTTTTGAAATATATATAATTTAGAATCAATATTTGTTAGCACTCATTTTTCATAGCTTTTCAAAGTCGCTCTTTTCTGAACTATATTACCGCCTTGGTTTTGTTGGCCAGGAACGTGTTTGATTGTTCTGTTTTTGTTGGCCAGGAACGTGTTTGATTGTTCTGTTTATGTTGGCCAGGAACGTGTTTGATTGTTCTGTTTATGTTGGCCAGGAACGTGTTTGATTGTTCTGTTTTTGTTGGCCAGGAACGTGTTTGATTGTTCTGTTTTTGTTGGCCAGGAACGTGTTTGATTGTTCTGTTTTTGTTGGCCAGGAACGTGTTTGATTGTTCTGTTTTTGTTGGCCAGGAACGTGTTTGATTGTTCTGTTTATGTTGGCCAGGAACGTGTTTGATTGTTCTGTTTTTGTTGGCCAGGAACGTGTTTGATTGTTCTGTTTATGTTGGCCAGGAACGTGTTTGATTGTTCTGTTTTTGTTGGCCAGGAACGTGTTTGATTGTTCTGTTTTTGTTGGCCAGGAACGTGTTTGATTGTCCTGTTTATGTTGACCAGGAACGTGTTTGATTGTTCTGTTTTTGTTGGCCAGGAACGTGTTTGATTGTTCTGTTTTTGTTGGTCAGGAACGTGTTTGATTGTTCTGTTTTTGTTGGCCAGGAACGTGTTTGATTGTCCTGTTTTTGTTGGCCAGGAACGTCTTTGATTGTCCTGTTTTTGTTGACCAGGAACGTCTTTGATTGTCCTGTTTTTGTTGACCAGGAACGTGTTTGAGTGTTCTGTTTTTGTTGGCCAGGAACGTGTTTGATTGTTCTGTTTTTGTTGGCCAGGAACGTGTTTGATTGTTCTGTTTTTGTTGGCCAGGAACGTGTTTGATTGTTCTGTTTTTGTTGGCCAGGAACGTGTTTGATTGTCCTGTTTATGTTGACCAGGAACGTGTTTGATTGTCCTGTTTTTGTTGACCAGGAACGTGTTTGATTGTCTTTTTGGTGTGTGTTTTTTGCAGTATTTTGTTTGGTAGAAATCTTTCAACTTATCCTGAAGTTTGCTTTGCAGTCTTTTGCGCTCATCTGGCCCTCTGTTGTGTGTTATATTGGGAGACATATCCGGTTTGTAGTGTGTTGAGATTAACAAGTGTTGGAGGATATGTGTTAGTGCCGAGCTGTGGGAATATGTCCGTTCATGCATTTTCCTTTAGCCAAGGGGGAGAGTTACAGCCCAGGAGAGGCAGGAAAGATTGCTTGGGGAGGACACACATCAAACACACACACACACACATACACACACTCACACACACACACACACATACACACACTCACACACACACACACACACACACACACACACACACACACACACACACACACACACACACACACACACACACACACACACACACACACACACACACACGACCCTCAACCCCTAACTCAATCATCCACAGTGACATAAAACCCAAATATTATCCCTGTCCCCACAGTTCCTCCCTACCCCTCGAGCACTTCACCTTCCCTACACTCGCCTTTGTTTCTCTCTCTTCATATTTTATATGTTTCTCCCTATCTCCCTCCCCTACCCATTACCTCATTCTACCTTCCCTCAGCTACAGTTACCCTACCACTTTGCTTGCACCCCCTTCACCGACTCCCACACACCTCCCTCACAGCTAATATTATATTCATCCAGCTCTCACTCTCTCCCACCAACTCCCACGCTCTCTCACTAGTTACTTTATCCCTCGCTACTGTCAGCTCCCTACTCTTCCTCCTCCCACGCCCTCACACCCACCCAACAGCTACCACTCCCACTTTCTCCCACCAACTCCTGGTCGTCCCCGGAGCCAGCGTTTCTATGCATGGGTCGTCGCGGCCCGCGGGGGAACACACACGAAAAAGCGAATAAAAGCCTCACATTTAGCGCCAAGTGAGCGGCGGTCTGCGGCGGCCAGGCGGCCCGTCCCGCCCAGTCAATCAACGGTAGCCCGACCTGTGGACGTGGCCCGCATGTGTGTGTGTGTGTGTGTGTGTGTGTGTGTGTGTGTGTGTGTGTGTGTGTGTGTGTGTGTGTGTGTGTGTGTGTGTGTGTGTGTGTGTGTGTGTGTATGTGTGTGAGTGTATGTGTGTGTGTGTGTGTGCGTGTGTGTGTGTGTGTGTGTGTGTGTGTGTGTGTGTGTGTGTGTGTGTGTGTGTGTGTGTGTGTGTGTGTGTGTGTGTGTGTGCGTGTGTGCGTACTCACGTATTTGAGCTTGCGGGGGTTGAGCTTTGGCTCTTTGGTCCCGCCTCTCAACTGTCAATCAACTGGTGTACAGATTCCTGAGCCTACTGGGCTCTATCATATCAACATTTGAAACTGTATATGGACTCAGCTTCCACCACATCACTGCCTAATGCATTCCACCTGTTAACTACTCTGACACTGAAAAAGTTATTTCTAACGTTTCTGTGGCTCATTTGGGTACTCAGTTTCCATCTGTGTCCCCTTGTTCGCGTTCACCAGTGTTAAACAGTTAATCCTTGTCTACCCTGTCAATTCCACTGAGAATTTTGTAGGTAGTGATCAGGTCTCCCTTTACTATTTTGTCTTTCAGTGTCGTGAGGTGCATTTCACGCAGCCTTTCCTCGTAACTCATGCCTCTTAGTTCTGGGACTAGTCTAGTGGCATACCTCTGAACGTTTTCCAGCTTCGTCATGTGCTTGACAAGGTACGGGCTCCATGCTGGGGCCGCATACTCCAGGATTGGTCTTACATATGTGGTGTACAAGATTCTGAATGATTCCTTACACAGGTTCCTGAAGGCTGTTCTGATGATAGCCAGCCTCGCATATGCCGCAGACGTTATTCTCTTTATGTGGGCTTCAGGAGACAGGTTTGGTGTGATATCAACTCCTAGATCTTTCTCTCTGCCCGTTTCATTAAGTACTTCTTCTCCTATTCTGTATCCTGTGTTTGGCCTCCTGTTTCCACTGCCTAGTTTCATTACTTTGCATTTACTCGGGTTGAACTTTAGCAGCCATATGTTGGACCAGTCATTCAGTTTGTCTAGGTAATCTTGTAGTCTCCTACTATCACCCTCTGTTTCAATCCTCCTTTTAATTTTTGCATGATCAGTAAACATTGAGAGAAACGAGTCTATACCATCTGGGAGATGATTTACATATATTAGAAACAGTATAGGTCCAAGGACGGACCCCAGCGGGACGCCACTTGTGACGTCTCGCCAGTCTGAGACCTCACCCCTCACAGTGACTCGTTGTCTTCTGTTGCTTAGGTACTCCCTTATCCAGTGGAGTACCTTCCCTTTCACTCCGGCCTGCATCTCCAGCTTTTTCACTAGCGTGTGAAAAGCTAGCTAGCTTTTTTCACTAGTGTGTGCGTATGTGTGTGTGTATGCTAACCTAGTTTTGCTTGCGAAGGATGCGGGGGGTAGAGCTTCGACTCCTTAGTTCCGCCTCTCTACAATCAGTCAATTGGTGCACAGGTTTCTGAGCCTACTGCTCTCTATCAAATGAAGGAACAACTTTTTTTATTCTCCAGTGAGTGTATGTTGGTGTATATGATAAAGGTCAACGTATTTCAGTAAGAAAAGTTTGAGTTGAAGGTCAGCTAGTCACTACGTGAATGTTGTACGAGGTAATGAATGGATATTTCTGAAATAATGTTCAAAATTATGTTGTTATTTCAATTCTTTTAGTATGTAATGCTTCATCAGATTCAACCTTTTGTGAAAAGGTCACTACGCACACACACACACACACACACACACACACACACACACACACACACACACACACACACACACACACACACACACACACACACACACACACACACACACACACACACACACACACACACACACACGGATGAGAGCGTAGCTCTCATCCGTAGAGAGATGTAGCTGTTACTACACTTAGGTAATTACACAGGCACTGGGCCAGGTAGCCTGGTGGATAGCGTGCAGGACTCGTAATTCTCGCGGGTTCGATTCCCGCATCAGGCAGAAAGAAATGGGCAAAGTTTCTTTCGCCCTGAATACCCTTGTTACCTAGTAGTAAATAGGTACCTGGGAGTTAGTCAGCTGTCACGGGCTGCTTTCTGTGTGTGTTTGTGTGATGTGGAAAAAAATAGTTAGTAAACAGTTGATTGATAGTTGAGAGGCGGGCCGAAAGAGCAAAGTTCGAACCCCGTAAACACAACTCGGTGAGTACAACTAGGAGAGTACAGGACAGACAGGAGGCACTGAACTACAGGCCATTGTCACTAACTTGCATACCATGCAAGCTGATGGAGAAGGTTGTGCGAAAAAAGCTAGTGGAACATCTGGAGCGAAAGAACTTTGTAACACACTTTGTAACATCAAAATGGGTTCAGGGATGACAAGTCCTGCCTAACAGGATTAATTGAATTCTACGACCAGGCAACAAAAATCATGCAAGAAAGAGAGGGGTGCGCAGACTGCTTTTTTTGGATTGCCAGAAAGCCTTTGACACAGTACCACACAAGAGGCTAGTGAAAAAGCTGGAGATGCAGGCAGGAGTGAAAGGGAAGGTAATCCATTGGATAAGGGAGTACCTAAGTAACAGAAGACAGCGAGTCACTGTTAGGGGTGAGGTCTCAGACTGGCGAGACGTCACAAGTGGAGTCCCGCAGGGTTCAATCCTTGGACCTATACTGTTTCTGATATATGTAAATGATCTCTCAGTGGGTATAGAATCGTTCCTCTCACTGTTTGCTGATGATGCAAAAATTATGAGGAGGATAAAACAGAGGATGATAGTAGGAGGCTTGAAGATGACCTAGACAGACTGAATGAATGGTCCTACAAATGGCTGGTAAAGTTCAACCCGAGTAAGTGTAAAGTAATGAAACTAGTCGGTGGAAACAAGAGTCTAGACACAGGATACAGAATAGGAGATGAAATACTTCATGAAACGGACAGAGAAAAAGATCTAGGAGTTGATATCACACCAAACCTGTCTCCTGAAGCCCACATAAAAAGAATTACGGCTGCGGCATATGCGAGGCTGACTAACATCAGAACAGCCTTCAGGAACCTGTGTAAGGAATCATTCAGAACTTTGTATACTGAATATGTCAGACCAATCCCGGAGTATGCGGTCCCAGCATGGAGCCCGTACCTTGTCAAGCACAAGAAGAAGCTGGAAAAAGTTAAGAGGTTTGTTACTAGGCTAGTCCCAGAACTAAGAGGCACGAGTCACGAGGAAAGGCTGAGGGAACTGCACCTCACGTCTGTGGAAGACAGAAGAGCCCGGGGAGACATGATCATCACATACAAAATTCTCAAGGGAATTGACAAGTACACAAGGATGGATTATTTAACGCGGGTGGTACACGTACAAGTAGACACATGTGGAAGTTAAGTACCCTAATGAACCACAGAGACAATAGAAAGAACTGTTTCAGTGTCAGAGTAGTTAGTAAATGGAATGCACTAGGAAGTGATGTGGTGGAGGCTGACTCCATACACAGTTTCAAATATAGGTATGATAGAGCCCAGTAGGCTCAGAAATCTAAACACCAGATGATTGATAGCTGAAAGGCGAGAAGAAAGAGGCGAAGCTCAACCTCCGCAAGTACAAATAGGAGAATAACACTAGGTGAGTGCACACACACACACACACGCGCGCGCGCGAGACTATTGAACGGTCAACTCTAAACTTTTAACTGATGTAAAACAAAAATAAACTATGTTTATTTATAAATAATACAATAACACTCAAACATTGAAACACAATTGTGTACAACTCGCTGCCCCATGTCGGTGAAGAAGGGCAAGGGGAAGGTTAATCTGAACTGATCTCTGTGTTTACTCACGATCCACCAATACAACCAGAAAACTTTTGAAAAGGAGGAAAAGTTTTCTAATGAGTATCCACCTCAAAATTCAAAACAAACAGGACGGGTCGAGCAGATCAACTTATTGCAAGTCGATCGACCAAATATAACTGGCTGAGCAAACACCTGGTCTAACACTAAGCGGGTAAAGCAGCCAATAGGTCGAGCAGGAGTAACCGGAGAAAAGTGGGATAGGGGTTGACCGAGATCAGCAAGTCGTGTAGGCTGAAGGTCAATCAGCCATATTGTCAAGCATTCAGCAGTTCAAGCAGCTACCATGTGAAGCAGACAACAGGTCAAGCAGCCATTTTGTGAAGCAAACAGCAGGTCAATCAGCCACTTTGTGAAGCAGACAGCAGTTCAATCAGCCACTTTGTGTAGCAGACAGCAGGTCAAGCACCCACTTTGTGAAGCAGACACCAGTTCAATCAGCCACTTTGTGAAGCAGACACCAGTTCAATCAGCCACTTTGTGAAGCAGACACCAGTTCAATCAGCCACTTTGTGAAGCAGACAGTAGTTCAATCAGCCACTTTGTGAAGCAGACAGAAGTTCAATCAGCCACTTTGTGAAGCAGACAGCAGGTCAATATTCAATAAGGACAGTAAATAGTAGCCCAAATGATAGATATGATAAAGTCCAACTATAAAGAAAGATTAGTCGCCAGCAGGCTAAGCGGAGTTATAGCAAGCAGGAGATATAGCAGGCAGGAGGTAGAACAGGCAGGAGATATAGCAAGCAGGAGGTATAGCAAGCAGGAGATATAGCAAGCAGGGGATATAGCAAGCAGGAGGTATAGCAAGCAGGAGATATAGCAGGCAGGATATATAGCAAGCAGGAGATAGAGCAGGCATCAGGCCGAGCAGGCCGAGCCGGCCACACAGGTGGAGCGAGACATATAACCTACCTCTCCCCCCCCAACCCCCACAGGCCGTCAAGCCAGCATGAAATCAGACGCCAGTTTACATATTGTCGCTATTAGTAATAACGCATTGATCGGCCTTCTGGCCCAGAGTTTGGCAGATCCCGACCTGTGACTTAAACAAAAACCCACAAAAAATCACCAAAAAATCCAGTTTCCAATGAACTGAGTTTCATTTGGGATATTCTTTGCAATTATTAATAAATGCACTTTACATTATTATTATAAAACTTTTATAAATCTATAAAAACTTACTTTTAGAGACCCCCGAAGCTATTTTTTGTTTGTTTTCCTGAACTTGAGTTTGCTAAAGCACAAACCAGCAGACACACACAATGTAAACACGACATTGCAGGAAATGTTTCATTTTACAGTGTAAAAAAATGATGTTGTGGTTTTGTTGTCTTGTTTGTTGGGAAATGCTGTTATTCACTCGGCCATAACAAATTAAACACCAGTGACACTCTGGCATTTTAATTCCAGGCTGGTTCAGGGTGATAAGCCTCATGGATTTTTACAATCAAGATTGAGTGGACTTTTTTATTTAGATTTTGAAAATCATAAAAAAATTACTGAAAGAGAGAGAGAGAGAGAGAGAGAGAGAGAGAGAGAGAGAGAGAGAGAGAGAGAGAGAGAGAGAGAGAGAGAGAGAGAGAGAGAGAGAGAGAGAGAGAGAGAGGGGAGGGGATGAGGGAGGAATGGAGAGAGAGGTAGAAAGAACGTAGGAGGAAGGGAGGGATGAAATAGGGAGAGAATGAGGGAGAGAGGGAGGGAGGGAGGGAGGAAGGGAGGGAGGGAGAGAGAGAGGGAGGGAGGGAGAGAGAGAGGGAGGGAGGGAGAGAGAGAGGGAGTGAGGGAGAGAGAGACGGAGGGAGAGAGGGAGGGAGGGAGAGAGGGAGGGAAAGGGGGAGTGAAGGAGGGAGGAAGGTAGGGAGAGAGGAAGGGAGGGAGGGAGAGTGAGAGTGAGGGAGAGAGAGAGAGGAGGGACAGTCCCCGGGGCCCGCCGCCAGTGCCTCACCTCATCAACTGGACTTGTCTTCCTTGACCACTCCAGAGACCAACCACCAACCATTTTTCTCGCGAAATTTGAGTGAAAATAAAAACATCAGAAGGTCTAGGGTGCAGGAGACAACGTCCCCAAGGCGTTAACAAACCTTGTAATTATATGCCAGTCTGAAGTAACACCTGACTCCCAGGTGAGGCAGGTGTGGCACATATGTAATAATATTTCCCAATTCTAGATGGCAGCACCGAGCCTTCCTCCTGGGACTGACGGGGAAATTGAACAAATCACATTCTCAGCACCTCAAACCTTTACTTGTATTGCTGTCTCTTGTGCTGTATGCTGCTCTGTTTAGACCAATAGAACAGTGATGCGCTTATATGCTAGGAACTCTTATTCACTAGTACCTGCTGGTAAACTCGAAACTATATAGTTATATTTGGTAATTACATTTCACTGTGAGATGTGGGGGAAATCTGAGGTGAATGGTGATGGATGTAGTTACCGATTACTACTGGTCTACCCGTGACTAAGGGGAAGTGAGGTCCATGATCCGCCTATTAGACTTGTTGGCCCTATTGCATTATAACTGATCTATTCTAACGTTCGACATTTTTGCCAAATCTGGCCTTGAAGTTGTGGGTGGAGGTGGCTTCCATTACTTCTTTCTGTGCATTCCACTTGTTGACCACCCGCAGAGGTTACGGATATTCTATTATATATAGTCAACTCATTGCTATTTCTAGCTTTCACTGCTGTTCTCTCATTCTACTTTCTCTCAATATATATAGGCTCTTGTTCTCAACCTTGTCTATTCCCATCAGTATCTTGTACGTTTTGATCATAACTCCTCCTCCCTCTGTTTCTTCTCTTCTTTAGGATTGTGAAATCTAGTTCCTTTAACCTATCCTCATAACTTAACCTTCTTAGGTCTGGTACTAATCATGTTGTTAGCTCTGTCATTTAAATTTTGATTTAATGCATCAGAAGTTGCTTATTATATGCCGATGCAACATATTCTCCTATTTGTCTAACAAATGTTATGTAATTTTCCTTCAAATAATCTTGATTAGGATTCCTAATCATCGTTCTATTGTTTGCCAGCGTCTCGTATGATGCTGTTTATGGTGCGTTTGTGTTACCTTCTTTTTATGGTGCAGATATATCACCGTCTCCTTTCTTATTTCACCATCTTTCATTACCATATTGTTGAGACTGAATTCTAGCAACCATCTGTTTGTCCACTTTTGGAATTCGTCACGATTTTCCTGTGACTTTCTATAGTCTGCTACATTGTTTTACATTACTCACTAGATTTGTGTCGTCTGCAAACATTGACATATAAAAGTTTATCCCCTGAGGTATGTCACTCAGGTAAACTAGGTGTTGTGGGGAAATGTCACATGTTATATTTCTCCAGCTCAAAACCACCTCCTTGACTGAACGTTTGTTTTCTGTCCTTCAGGTACTCCCTTACCCTGTTAAGTGTTTTCGCAGGTGTCGCAGCCTCTCCATCTTGTCCTGCAGTCTCTCCCGAGGCACCGTATAATGGGAGGGTGGTGGGTAGTGACGGAATATGAGGTCAATAATCATAGGTTCATGGGAATTAGACGGCGTATGTAGAGGACTGATGCTGAAGAGCGAAATGAGCAAGTATGTTTGGGAATGATGCGGAATGTGTTGGGAAATGATGTTGAGGAATGTGTTGGGAAATGATGTGGAGGAATGTGTTGATGGAGAAGGGTAGCTAAAGAGACGAGAAAGAAGTTTTGGGAACAGGTGTAGCAAAGAGGGAAGAGAAGAGAGGACTCCCCCCACTCAACCCCCTCAGCCCCTCCATCCTCTCCCTCGGCAGCGACCTCTCGTCAGGACAACTTGTCATGCAAAGCGACCCAGCCAAACCATTTTATGCTCTCTGACGAATTGATTCACCCGTGATGGGGCTGGTGGAACGGAGGTCAGCCCCCGGCACTGTACCTTCCCGTCGAGTCAGCGAGGACGAGAATACATCATCCTCGCAAATACTACGGCGCTCCTGGATGGCTTGGGGACCTGGGGTGGGACGGGGCAGGGTCGGGGGGTTTACTAACGAAGAAAACGCTGCGCGGTGTAACGCAAATCGAAAGGAGTCAGACTCGGATGGTTGGAACTCTAACTTGAGTTTGGCTGGTTTGTCGGTTCATTGTCAAAACAAAGGGATTCCCTATTCCAAACCAGGGTCAAGTTATGCTCGTCCAAGCTGCAGCTGACCATAGAGACATATTCGTAAATTTTAACATACTGCGTAACCAAAAACTTATTTTTTTTAGGGAAATTTATTAATTTTATTATATATTATAATTTTGTGTATTGTTAAGCATTGGTTAGGTTAAGTTAGGTGTCTTAGTTATATTGGCAATTATTTGTATGAGCAAAGGTGGTTAAAGCATTTAGAGAGGCGCAGTTAGGGCACAAGAAGAATACACTGTTTAAGAAAAGTGTGTACGCAATCAGGTGATTCTTATTGAAAACAAAAAGTGGTTTCATCACATAGTCGGACCATTACCAGAGATATCCTGTGTTACAGGAAGTTTCTTTTACCGTGTTATTGTGTCGCATCAGAGTATAAGTAGTGGTACTTAAGAGTAATGCTTTCCTACTAAATGTTACAGGGGGAACGACTTTAACAACCATGCAGGTTGTTAACGACCAACACGGCGTGGCTCGTCCGGTGGCGGGAATTCTGTTGGCCAATCAGGATCACCGGGCGAGGCAATGAGTACTGGTCAGAACATGGGCAGGGCAGTACTCTACACTCTTCCTCCCTGTCGACATGGCCTAGTTGTGTGACCAGCCGTATGGCGAAGTTGTGACGAGGTGATCCACTCTCTTCTGAACTACGACCCGTGGAAGATGGTGACTCTCAACGCCGTGGGGAGTGTTAGAAATCTACCGTCGACATCAGGATAATAATATTGATCCACGAGAAGGTAGAAAAAGTTCTACAGACGCTTACGTTACCTGTATGTATATACCGTCGTGTCAGTGTAGTTGGCGGAGGGTCTCAAGAACTGTCTTGCTATTACGTAGTGGATACAGGCAAGAGAAGTAAAAGGGTTCGGAAGAGGACCATTATCACTGCTGAGTAACGCTGCTCTCTTTGTTATTGTACTAAATATAAGTGTACATCTAATGTACAGTGTCCAGTAATTTGTATATATAACTCGACATATAAGATACCCACGTTTTTGGGTAATATAGACAAATATCCATGATAAAATTTTACCTATATTTTATTTTGTCCTTAATCAGGGCTCAGTTATGTACGTGTGTCGCACCTGACTACAGGTAAGGCTGAGAAGGACGACACCTGACAAAGTCAAAGAGGCCTATATTCGGATAACACCAGATTTATCTATAAACTATAGTTATCAGAGTAATTATACACTAGAAAATAATAAATTAAACTTGTTGGACTATGTAATCGACAGTTCCGTCCCAACACCTGCCAGTGGCACCGAAATAACAGATACATCAACAAGAACAGATAAAACATACCCAAAGAAATACATATCAAGCATTTTTCATCCTTCTGCAAACAGCATATGTACTTTCCTCTACAAGACAAAGAAATGGCTTCCACATTATACCAGACCTAAAGACCCAACTACAGAAAAATCCTGTCCCCTCGACAGGCTAGCACTTCACGCCTTTGAAAATTTTCGGAGCAGGACGTCAGGATCGAATTTTGATTGATTGTTGCCGCCGGAGGGGGCTAGGTTTATTGTGCACCCCATACTCATCCTGTGAGCGGTAGCGCAAAAAGCATTACAGAGGGTACAAAAGATCTTTATCAGACATCATCTTAGATTATTACATAAGCAATTTCATATATCCTTCACACCTTATAGTTACAGTGTCAGCTAGTTACAGAGAAAGTGCTATTTCAAGAGTTATATATTTACAGTAAGTCATTATACATTAATGGTAGGTCTTATCGCTAATAAATAAGTTTGACCAATGGAGATATTAGTCATAGGGGAGCTTCTGTTTATTATTAGTCTTCACAATACACTACTTGTTTCTTACACTCGTATGTCGTTTATCTACTGGAAGCAAAATATGGATACAGTGCAAGGATTTCAGGTAATTTTTCCATGGTAATAAGATAGGTTGCCATATCATACAGCGTGAGCTTAAATTTATCTCTAAACGGCTCAATTTTATTACAATCCAAGATATAGTGTTCGAGTGTGTCACTGTCTTTGTCCACATTCTTTACACTTTACTTCACCTAGATCCCTATACAAGCCGAACTTGTATAGGGATCCCTATACAAGCTGAACTTGTATAGATATACTTGTAGCCAAGTCTTATACGAGCTGTGGCAACACCTGTTACTCTACTTACTTTGTTACTTGCCCCATACACATGTTTTACTTCACACATTTCCTTGTGATAAACAATGGACCTGCTAGTTCCAGTTTGCACTGTTCTACTTTCTTCAAATTCATCCAGGAGTTCTTCTCTAATGACACTTTTAAGGGACCTATTTGATAACTCAAGATTCCGTTCAACGCTGTCTTTATTTACTGCAGCCTTAACAAGGGCGTCAACTTTGTCACGTTTCTGCAGGCCAAAGTGAGAAAGAATCCACAACATTTTTATATTTATCCTCTTGCTAAGTATGCTTAATTATCTACGTCTACCTTCCAAGACTAGCACGTTATTACTTGATTACAAATTGTTTATTGCTCGTAGTGAGGAAAAGGAGTCGGAAATAATTAAGCTGTCTACTTGAGTGTTGTCAATAATTTCGAGTGCTATCAGTATTGTTACCAACTCGGCTTGCATTGTGGATACTCGGTTACTAATTCATATATTCCTTTGAATTGTGCTGCCATCGGGCTGATGAGTAATAACAGCTATGTTGTTTTCAGCTTGAATATTGTGAATGTGTTCTATAGTACTTAATTTAGCAGCAAGCTGAGCATGAGGGTTGTTTGTGATTAGCTTCTTGGTGGGGTATGCAGGGGTCAGGATGTCAAAAGGTACTATCTGCCAGGGTGGAAGGAAGTGCTGTTCTCTTTCATCTGTATATACATCGTGCAGTCCCATCATTATAATGTGTGGCTGTTCTTTGAATCCATTTAGACTCGCTTGTTCCATTTCGTATGTGTTCTAACAGTTCAACTGACACAATGTTGTTTTTGTTATCACGCAGAAGCTTTAGTCCCATCATAAGATTAATTTCAAATATTCTATTTCGAATGCTAAGTATATTTAATTCTTTCCGCATGTTGAGAATTTTGGTAGTTATAGGACAGCTAAGTATAATTCTGAGTGCTTCATTTTACATCTTTTCCAGTCTATCAATACTTCTGCCATTTTGCAGGACTAAAGCTGGTGCATGATAGTCTATCAGAGACCTTATATATGCTAAATACATCATTTTTGCTATTCTAATATTAACACCGTATTTAGGGCTGTACCCCACTACAGTTCTGAGAGCCTTGAGTCTGTCTCTACATTGTTGATGTAACTTATTGACTACAGTTGAGGTACAAGGGACAGAGACACCAAGGTATTTGAAAGAAGAGACATAGTAATTGGTATGTTATCTAAAGTTTTCGTGGTCCACTTTTGCGGTTGCCAATTTGTCTGTTAAATACGGGATCGAACCTGCTACGATCATGGGTTACCCATTTTGTGCAAGCCAGGGGTATATGCCTCACCTCTCTTCTCTGAACCACTATATCGTGATAATAGGATTTGATTCACTTGGACTATTGGAGCCTCGATCCGCAAACCACAAAGCACTACCCGACAGCTCTACCTTCTGAGCAACCATCAGCCACAATAGAGAAGGATCCCAGAGACACCAATCTGTTGTCCATTTGAAACTTTAGGACTTTCCTTAGGGGCCTTCTTTAAGGTGTTTTGTGATCCGCGTTCCAGTCATATAATTATAAACTGGTAACTAGTATATCCCTCTATCAGCCTGTCTTTCTGCTGTCTCTATTTTCCTATCTCTGTGTGTGTGACTGTCTGAATATCTGTCAATTTGTATGTATCTGTCTGTCAATCTGTTTTTCTGTCGTTGTCTATTATATTGTTGTCTATTTATGTCTGCGTCTGTGTCTATATGTATGTATATCTGTCTGTCTGTATGTATATTTCCCTCTGTCTCTCTTTCTCTTTCTCCTCTCTGCTGTCTGATTTCCTTTCTGATTATCTGTGTGCCTATGTCTATAAAATTGCCCGTCTGTTTGCCTGTCTGTATACTTGTTTGTGTGACTCTGTATATCTAGGTCTACTCTCAGTCAGTTTGTATCTGTCAATCTGCCTTTGCCAGTTATATATATATATATATATATATATATGTCGTACCTAATAGCCAGAACGCACTTCTCAGCCTACTATTCAAGGCCCGATTTGCCTAATAAGCCAAGTTTTCATGAATTAATGTTTTTTCGTCTACCTAACCTACCTAACCTAACCTAACCTAGCTTTTTTTGGCTACCTAACCTAACCTTACCTATAAATATAGGTTAGGTTAGGTTAGGTAGGGTTGGTTAGGTTCGGTCATATATCTACGTTAATTTTAACTCTAATAAAAAAAAATTGACCTCATACATAGAGAAAAGGGTTGCTTTATCATTTCATAAGAAAAAAATTAGAAAAAATAAATTAATTCAGGAAAACTTGGCTTATTAGGCAAATCGGGCATTGAATAGTAGGCTGAGAAGTGAGTTCTGGCTACTAGGTACGACATATATATATATATATATATATATGACAATGTCAGACCACGGAGGAAAAATGAAACAGGAAATTTCCTTAAGTACTTTCGTATATTAAATACATCTTCAGAAGGTCTGAAGATGTATTTAATATACGAAAGTACTTAAGGAAATTTCCTGTTTCATTTTTCCTCCGTGGTCTGACATTGTCACATTCTTAATCACGTGTTTATTTTCGTGATATACACACACACACACATATATATAATATATATATATATATATATATATATATATATATATATATATATATATATATATATATATATATATATTTACATCTCTAACTCTTCTAGCAAACCTTTAGAAAGGTCAGCATTAGTGACCTCGTCCGGCCAAAGGCGGGACACTGAACATTACTTTCGTATCCTAGCCCTCGGGGTCTTCGCTGTGGGGGACGGAACGGATAAGAAGGGATGGGAAGGGAAATGACAGGAGAGGGAAAAATGGGAGGAGAGGGGAAGTGGAAGGGGAGAAGTAGTAGTAGAAGTGAGTAGTAGAAGTAGGAGTTGGAGGAGAGGGGACGAGATCAGGAAGAATATTTGCGAACATGAAAGAAAGGGGAAAGACTAGGTGAACAGAAAGATGAGAAAAGGTGAAGACAAAAAATCCAAGAATAATATGAGCTGAAAACGACTAAGTGTAAATTATTTGAGACGAAATAGGTAAGTGAAATTGGAATGGAAAAAAGGTACAAATAGGATTGAAAAATAAATTGGAAGGAGACATAAATAGGAAGAAGAGAGATAATTCGGGAGATAACGAATTAGATACAACCATAGTACAATAGTAAATTGTTTTGCGGATGAGGAAAGGAACAGAGAGAGAGAGAGACAGAGACAGAGAGAGAGTAGGATAATGAATAGTGTTGAATGTGAATAGAAAGGAATATAAAAAAGGAGGAGAGAAGGATAGTTATTAGGAGGAAGGGTGAGAGGGAAAAAGAGAGAGAGGAATTTGAGTCAAATGTGGAAAGGATCCGAATAGCGTTGGAAGAAGGTGGAATGGGCGTGAGAGCTATTGGAAAAGAGGGCGAGAGAAGGAATTGAAGTTAACAAGAAAAACATAGGGGGAAAATAGGGAACTTTTCCGACATAAATACTACAGGCTACTTAAAAAAAAGGGTGAAAGAGGTTTGAATAAGGAGGTTTTATGTGGATGAAAGATGTTAAAGGTCCTGATATAAGGGTGCACGATTCAGAGTCTGAAAAATACCGTTAGAATAATATATGAATTACGTCCATATCGTAGCTGAATAGGCTGAGAAGGAGAGGGTGAAGAGTTGGAGAGAGAGAGGGACGGCAAATGACCTAAATAATTTAATAGAAGATAGAGAATCATAAACGGAGGAGAGAGGGAGGGGGGGGGGTGGAGTGGATACAGGAAGGTAGGTAAAGACGAATTGAGAGAGAAATTAAGAAAACTCATTGGCACGTGTAACGTTTCAGGGCAGCAGATACCATAAGCGGCCATGTTTGAAAGCACTCGTTGGCTATTCATACAATTATCTAGGAAACTGGTGTTATTTAATACAAAATACCTCCATCTCCCATATAAAATGCAGCTTTTTTCCTCGGAAGTAGAACCGGAAACTTCGTTTCATAAGAGGAGTCTGTACTCTTCATGCTGCGGGGTCTCATTCATGAGTACATTATACTGATGCCCTCAGTGACAAGATAACAGCTCACTGTAGAAGCATCTTCGGACTAACCCACAATGGTGTTTTGAGACGGTATCTAAATACACAAACACAACGGATATCGTCTTGGACAGCTGGTGGTTCCCACGGACACAATCGGGGATTTGCTTTCATACACTTTCTCGAGGCTACGGTGACATCAGTAGGGATCTGTGAGAATAACAATGAGGCAATCAAGATAGGTCAAGAGCCGGGTCGTCGTGGTCTTTCCGGACGACATAACAGCTGTCGAAATAGCTAAATTAATTTTAAATATACATCTTTTGCATTGTCTCCGGAGAGGCTCACATGATATGAGCGAGAGGCAGCAGTCCTTGCCAGTGATTGCTTACTCTTTATATAAGTAATCACTGGCGATCACACCCTGTTGATGAAAAGCGATAAATTTGATTAAAGGAGAAAACAAAATAAAACTTTATTTCCAGCAAAATAAAATAACAAATTCTTTACTATTTAATTTACCAGTCATGACAAAATAAAAAATTACAGTATAATAACACCACAGACAGATTATATATATATATATATATATATATATACCTAAAGGATTGACTTCGACCCCTGAAGGATTCGAGTTCGATCCACCAGGGTACCATGGCCCCTGGAAGTCCAGTACTATAACCACTCGGTCAGCAATTGTCTAAAAGCATTGGGAAGTCGTGAGACCTACTTGTACCTAACACCCACAACACTACTGGCACCTTTTAAGTCCACTCTCTCCTCTCATCTCCTTTTTCTTCCATCTCTGCCCTCTTTCCCTATCTCCCACTCTCCCTTCCTACCCTCTCTCACCCTCTTCACCTTTATATTCCCTCTCATCAACATCCCCCCCCCCCCTCACCTACTCACCCTTCTCCTTACCAGTCCTATCCCCTCCTTTTCTCTCCAAACTCTCTCAATTCTTCCCCCCTTCTCTTCACTCCTGCTCTTTTCATCTTTCTCGTCCCCCTTTCCGCCCTTCTCTCTCTCTCTCCCCAACATCCCCTCTCTCCATTCCTTTTTAACTCCAACCTCTCTCTCTCTCTCTCTCTCTCTCTCTCTCTCTCTCTCTCTCTCTCTCTCTCTCTCTCTCTCTCTCTCTCTCTCTCCAACGCTGTAACCCAAATGAATTTACGTTCAGGCAGTAGTAAGCGTCAAGACACTACGGACTATTGTTATAGATCATGTTACGGTCACTTAGGGCCAGTAACCGGGTTCTTGCTGTTATGACCTCTTTCACTATAGCCAACCCCAAGTCGGTAGTAAGCTTTCAAGAACTTTCTGTATCAAGTAGTAGTGCAATAAAGTAATAGAGGGGGTGGATAAGCAGTACATAATTCCCTTCACCAATATATATAATAGAATATTAAAGTATATCTACACTTATTTAAAATGTGTCTCTTTCACACTAGACACAACACAAAGACAGTGTTCATCAAGCCCAGTGAATCCACATTCTAGTACACCTTGTCCACTCGTATTGGCAAACACTCGGGCCAGTGCCAGTGAACTGGCAGAAAGGGCGCAAGAAGAAAACCCTGATGTAATAGGACTCACGGAAACAAAATTGTCAGGAGTCATAACAGATGTTGTGTTTCCAAAGGACTACTATATAGTAAGGAAAGAGAAGGAAGGGAGAGGAGGTGGAGGAGTGGCCCTGCTGATGAGGAAGGACTGGAGTTTTGATGAGATGGAAATTCCGGGCTGTGACGGATTCAGAGATTACATAACAGGAACTATAACAATGGGTGGACCTAAGATAATAGTGGCAGTAATTTACAACCCTCCCCTAAATGACAGAAGACCCAGACAGGAGTTTGATAGGAACAACATGGCAACCAATAATATAATAGAGAGAGCAGCTTCAGTTGCCTGCAGGAATGGCTCAAGACTCTTAATCATGGGCGATTTCAACCATGGAAAGATAAACTGGGAGAATGGGGACCCACATGGTGGTGCAGATACGTGGAGAGCTAAACTCTTGGAAGTGGCAACAAGGAACTTTCTGAGCCAGCTTGTCAGGGAACCCACAAGAGTGAGAGGCAATGATGAACCAGCTAGACTCGACTTGATATTCACCCTGAATGAGTCA